>NC_067120.1:36772594-37072594 GCF_021347895.1 Acanthochromis polyacanthus | reverse complement strand
CCTTAAATGATCGCGTACTTTTACTACAAACCAAACAAATCTCAAAGCTCAGACCCAAATGTAAACACAACAAATGAATATCTGCATATACAGGACCAGCTCTGCGGTCAGTTCTCCTGTGCTGTGCTTGTTTAAATGAATTCTGATGTAACTCAGTGCTTGGTGTCCTTGCTTGTGCTGCAGACGTCCAGGTTGACTGTGGTCTGTGAAGATCCAGACTGTTGGATCAGTCGCCTCCCGCTGACCTCCGACTCCTCAGCAGCAAACTGCAGCGTCTACAGCCGAGGTGGGTTCAACCTGAAACATCACATCCACCTGCTACTGATCTCCACGTCATGTTCAGAACTTTCAGTTTGAAGTCCACGAGTGTGTCTGTGAGCAGCTCCAGCACAGATTTAGAGCCGTCGTTGTCGCCGTGTTTCCAGGTGAGGAGCTGTTCTGTAAGCTGAGCAGAGAGCTGGCGGCCGGTGAAAGACTCGTGGCCTCGCTGTCGCCTCCTCCGGCCTCCTCCTCCTCCAGACTGTCTCCTCCTCTCAGCCTGGTGGCCCAGAAGCAGCCGTCGGTGAAGGAGGAGGCCGTCTATCCGGCGGCGCTGAGGTCCGACATCCAGCTGCTCCCCCAGCAGGCCGGCATGGCGGCCATCTTGGCTACAGCCGTCGTCAACAGTGAGTGAATTCCTGTTTAAAGCATGAAAAGAAGCTTTTAATGGACGATTAATGAAAACATATCACCTAAAATTAATAAATATAGTCTAACTGTGTCAAACAGGTCATCAGTTAGAATTGGATGGATTGAAATTATTGTCAGCAGTAATCTGCTTTCTCATAGGGAATCTTTGGTTTTTCGTGTTTTCCATGGATGATATTGTAGAGTTTTAATATTAATATTTTAATTAGTCTGGTAAATTTGCACAAGAAATAAATGCTAGGGTAGGGCTGCACAGTGTCATAGTGGTTAGCACTTTCGCCTTGCAGCAAGAAGATCCCGGTTCAAATCCCGGCCTGGGATCTTTCTGCATGGAGTTTGCATGTTCTCCCTGTGCATGCGTGGGTTTTCTCCGGGTACTCCCACAGTCCAAAAATATGCTGAAGTTAATTGATTACTCTAAATTGTCCGTAGGTGTGAATGTGAGTGTGATTGTGTGTCTGTATATGTAGCCCTGTGACAGACTGGTGACCTGTCCAGGGTGTCTCCTGCCTTCACCAGAGTCAGCTGGGATAGACTCCAGCACCCCCCGCGACCCCAGTGAGGATAAAGCGGTGTATAGAGGATGGATGGATGGATAAATGCTAGGGTGTTAAACTTAATATTTGCATTGTATATATGTGTACATTTTCATAATAAATAATATTGTAGGGTTTTACATTTGTATATTTAATGCGTATATCTCTTAAATATGTATATTTAGACCCTATAATATTATTATTTATAATATATGTATAATAATATTATTATTATTTATAATAATATTATTTGACAGTGTTATTATTTAATAATATTGTAGGGTCTAAAACTTAATATTTATATTAACCAGGTAAATGTAAATAATTAACAATATTATCGAGTCTAAACCTTAATATTTAGATTATTCATGTACATTTTTAGCATAAATAATATTGTAGGGTCTTCAATAAATAATATTGTAGGTGTAAAGCTTAGTATTTAGATTATTTATTTTCATAATAAATAATGTTGTAGGGTCTTACTTTCATATTTAAATTAACTTGGTAAATTTGCATAATTACAATATCGTAGAGTCCAAACCTTAATATTTACTTTATTTATTTTCATAATAAATGATATTGTTGGGTCTTTTATTTGCATAATAAATAATAATATAGGGGCTAAAGCTTAATATTTAAATTACTCGGGTAAATTTAAATAAATAACATTGTAGGGCCGTTCATTAATAATTAAATTTTTCAGGTAAATTCCTATTATAAGGTCGTAGCCAAAAACCTTCACTGTATATAATATTTTCGGATCATGACGTTAATATTTAACTTGAATTTATATAATAAAAACTATTGTCTTATTTAAATTAATCAGATCTATTTGCATAAATAATATTTAGGGGTTTGACCTTAAAATTCATGTAGTCAGGTCAATGAATAAAATAAATAATATTTTAAGGTGATATTTAAATTATGCAGGTCAATTTATCTAATAAATGTGGATATCGTAGGGTCATGATCTGAGTATTTAAGTCTGATGTTTACATTTCTATAATAAACACCAACACCCACAGTTTGTTAGAAATGCAAATTATTTAGAAAATCCTTCAATAAAATGGATTTAAAAACGTACCAAAATGAGACAAATATAATAACCCTTCTAATCTTGATTGGTTTTCTTATTATTTTGTTAAACCATTTAAAGTATTAAAGTTGTAATGTTGTCTTTGGCCACATGGTGGCACTGTAGCTCTGTAGCAGCAGCAGAGGAGTTTCTGACGCTCCCTAAAGCCAGTGGTGGAATTTAGCCGAGTGCAGTTTCTAAAATACTGTACTTAAATACAAATACAAAGTACTTTTCTTGAGTTTTTCCATTTCGTTCAGCGTTCTGCTTCCACTGCACCACGTCTCAGTCAGATATTGTCCTCGACCTTTCCAGTAAAAACCGTGTATCATCAGTTTTTTTGATTTTAAAGGTTAATTTTTAAAGATTAAGCCTGAGAACGTTCTCCTGCTTTAACTGGATTAGCTGTAAAATGTCACAAAGCTCATTTTCAGGAGAAAGCTGACTTTTAAAAATCAGAAACAGCAGATAAAGTAGTTAAAAATCTGCCGAACCTTACAGTAAAATGAACCCGTAAACATCTGAGACAACAATAAAACACCGACATGGAACATTTTACAGAACAATATGTACTTCTTTGATATTTTATGGCACTTAAATGTTGTTACGGTACAGTATTTTCACAGTACTTTTATGTATTTTTATGATGCGACCTCTGGAACACACCGTCCTAAATACTGTCCTAAAGGATTCCACATTCCTACATGCGATGGTTGCAGTGAAATAACTCCGACGATGAGATGCTAACGCTAATTATCCTCCCCATAACCTTCGTGCCCCGTTGCCGTGGATACTCACAGCAGTGGAATGTCAGTTTCTATGTTTGCGAGGACCGATTTCAGTTTTATACGTTAGGAATTTGAGACATTTTGGCCGAATGTGGCTCTAAAAATTAGACGTCTTAACCTTTAGTGACCATATGAGCTCTCTGGATCTGTTAGAGAGACAAAATAACTTCATTCAAATGTTTTAGATAGATAGATATATTATAGCTCTATTCTCAGGCATTTTTGCTTTTCTTTTCACAGTGGCAGGGCATGGGAGAGAATATACTCCCATGTATTGGATCTTTTAACCACTTATCTGTCAAATTACCCAAGTATTTAAGGTGTATTCTTAGAATAAGGGTTAAATAAAGGTAAGACCTGTTAACCATTAAAACTGATCTCCACAGATGTTACCGCACTTTGCTGGTTCAAATCCACACTGTGTAACATTTCCCTCCCAAAATAGAGGCAAAAATGTCTGAAAATTAATCTTTAAAAACAAAATAATCAAAGAAGAGGGCTGGGCAATATAGCCGAAAAGAAATGTCATGGTAAAATGTTAAATTTCAGTCAATATTAATAATTATCAAGACAAAACAGAAGAAAAAAAAGTTTAATTTTGATTTTTGTTTGTGCAATAATCTGACTCCAGGGCACTTTAAATACTTTGTTCTTTTAATTCTATTTCTATTCTATTTTATTCTAGTTTTTTTAATTCTTTATCCCAGTCTTTTAACTTTTTTACGACATCCATGGTAGGATTGCACCTTCAGCTTCGTTGCACGATGACAAAAATACTTTCTGTTCTATGCACTCTTGTGTAGTTAACCCTCCTGTTGTCCTCATTTACAGGCACCAAAAAATTAGGGCTGGACCCAAATATCCCGAATATCCGAATATTCGTTCGCTACGGCGGTATCCGGATATTAATTTTGGTATCCGAATATTCGTTTCACTTCATTGCATAAACACAAGACAAGATGCCGAAGACCTCCACTGTTTGGACAAATGGATCCGAATATTCGGGCTGTCTCCCCATCCCCCGTCGGACGTTACGGGGAAGAACGAATATTCGGATATTCGTCATTAACAGGGCCCGAATATCCGGAGACCAGAAACCACTATTCGGGCCAGCCCTACAAAAAAATATTGTTTCCTTATCTGAAAAAAATCCAAAAATTCAGCAAAATAATTTCAGAAAATTTGCAAAAACCTTCAGGAAGAAAATTCCAGTAATTCCTTAAAAGGTTCCCTTAAGAGTTTTACTTTAAAAAGAAAAATCCCCCAAATCTGGCAAGAAGATTCTTGTAAATATTTTCAAAAAATGAGTAAAAATCTTCCAAAAAATCCTAAAAATATCTAAAGTGATTGCATATATATCAGTAAAACTTAGAATTTGTTGTTTAAGAACATTCACATAAAAATCAACCAAAATCCAGCAAATTTTGCTGGATTTTGGTTGATTTTTATGTGAATGTTCTTAAGAAACATTTTAAACTTTTATTTTTTCCACTAAAAAATGCTCAAAGATTTTCCAAAAATGTTGAAAATGTGGACGTCAGAAGTTTCTCTGTGAAAATATGTTTCTTTCTACACATTTTCAAACTTTAAGCCGGTTCAATTTTGAGCCGCAGGACGACATGAGGGTTGAACGGGTTCGAACTTTGATGGCAACACAAGACTGAAAAACATGCAAAGAACTAAATTTACGTGCAAAAATGAAAAATAAATAGGGGTAAAAAA
The DNA here is from genome assembly GCF_021347895.1 of Acanthochromis polyacanthus. Classification (NCBI taxonomy): domain Eukaryota; kingdom Metazoa; phylum Chordata; class Actinopteri; family Pomacentridae; genus Acanthochromis; species Acanthochromis polyacanthus. The sequence continues at coordinate 37,067,786 of NC_067120.1, read as the reverse complement.
AAAAAGAATCTGGTCATAAAAGATGTTACATTTTTAAAAAGTAAGGTGAGGTTGAGGTTGAAACTTGACCTGGACCAGGAATACCCGCCTGGTGACCTGTACCGACCTGGTTGTTGGACGCTATTAAAAGTCCCATCGACCACTTTTCTTACTTTGATTAACGACATGTCAGTCGCAGCTGTTCGTTCACGGTCCAGACCAATCGTCCACACACTTGAACAGCTCTATAAGTACCCCGTAATTATTTCCATGAAGTTGCCCCCCCCCCCCCAACCCGCTTTGTTGTGTCTCTGTTTAATTAGCTAACTCTTTGTCTTTCCGGCCCTCAGAGGACATCTTCCCATGTAAGGACTGTGGGATCTGGTACCGCAGCGAGAGGAACCTTCAGGCCCACCTCATGTATTACTGCGCCAGCCGCCAGAAGCAGCCGGCCGCCGCCTCGTCCCCCCCACAGGACAAACCCAAGGAGTCCTACCCCAACGAACGCATCTGCCCCTTCCCTCAGTGCAACAAGAGCTGCCCCAGTGCCAGTTCACTGGAGATCCACATGAGAACACACAGCGGTGAGTGAAATATTCATTCATTCATAACATCGTGACCACCTGCCTCATATTATGTTAGTCCCCTGAAGTCGTCCATAATGCTCTGAACCAGAGGACCTCTCAGGATGTCCTGTAGGGTCTGGTACCAGGACGATGGTAGTAGATCCTTTGGGTCTTCTGGGAATCAAACTTGTTCCACTGCATCCTGTTGATGCTTGATCAGAATGGGGTCTAGGAAGTTTGGAGGTCAAATCAACATCTCGGGCAGTTGTCATGTTCCCCAAGATGTCCCTGATTGTTTGACATTTTTGCGATGTGGTGGGCATTGTGACATTTGGGATTTCCATTTGCATGAAGGAGTGTGTTTGTTCTGGGACAGTGTTTGTTTTGGTGTCTAAGTCTCATCAACACGGACGCCAAAATCCAAGGTTTCCAGCAGAACACCACATAGACAGGGGTGAAAGTAGTTTTAAATTGTTGCCGGTACTGTTACGAAAACCCTCGTCTCGCTCTAACTTCATGCATTTTAAAATAGAAAAGTCAAAACACAAACAAATAAAACATATTAATATTTTACTGTAGGCCAATGGAATAGGTAGGAATTAATAAACTTTTTGCTTTAACTGAAACACTGATAAACATCCAGAATACAAAGCTTCACGAGCAAACACTCAGAATGGAACTAAACATCAAAACACATCGCCTACAAGATTTTCCACAGAGGCTTAAAGTAGTTCTAGTAGTAGCAGTTAGTGTCTGATTTTCTGTGGTAACCCTTCTTCAGTGTCTCCGTCTTTTCTTTAATCAAAGAGGTTATTTTCCTCTGCATTATTGCTTTGACAAAAAAAATCTTGACTGTTTTGTAGTGCTTCGCTCCGTTTTTATTTAAAATATGTATCTGTCTATGATAAAGTTGTAAATCCTGCTGGGAGTTTTTCAGCCAATCACAAGAACGTGTGGAATTTCAGGTGTAATTTATTGCTCGTCCCATCCTGGCGCAAGCGGCGCTTGTTGACGTCTATTGACGAGTTGTGGAAAATGTCCCAGTGCAATAAATCAAACGCACCTATTTGCTATTGGCTGCCATAGCAGTCACTGTGTTCCGGAAAGTAGACACACATGCGCTCTCATGTACTGCTGAGTGAACGGTCGATAGCAGGCAGCCGGGTGGCGTTCCGATGGAAGAGAAGAGTACCACCACCGGGTCTTTTTCCGGTATGCAGTACCGAACCGTACCGACTTACTTTCGCCCCTGCACCTAGTACCAGTATGATCGATGTTGTTTACTTCACCTCTCAGTGTGTTTAATGTTGTGGCTGATTGATGTACATTTACAGTAAACGGGCAGAACATTGAGGCCTAATTTTGTAATAAATTTAACTTAACTTAAATTCAAGTGTGTTTGGTGAAAGCTGCTTCAGGCTCTAGACATTGTAGAGATGGAACTCCACTTCTTGTTGAGGAAAAGATGACAAAAACGTAATTTTAGCTGTCATTTTGGTGTTTTTATTAGAACTTGAGTTGCTAGCCTGAGAATATTTAGCCTTTCCTGTCAATTAAGGTTTAAACCAGAAAGTATGAAAGCTCATTTGATTTGAACTTTGTGAGAAAAAAAAAAGACTTGTGGCTCCACTTCAGTGCCGACCTTGTACCCATGAAGACGATTACAACCAGTCCTCTGCCGGTTTAACTCACCGTTTATCCCTCTCGGTCCTTCCACAGGCGAGCGTCCGTTCGTCTGCCTCATCTGTCTGTCGGCCTTCACCACCAAAGCCAACTGTGAGCGCCACCTTAAGGTCCACACCGACACGCTGAGCGGCGTTTGTCACGGCTGTGGCTTCATCTCCACCACCAGGGACATCCTCTACAGCCACCTGGTCACCAGCCACATGGTCTGTCAGCCCGGATCTCGCAGTGAGGTCTACTCTCCAGGACCAGGACTCCCCAAGCTGCCGCTGTCCACCGGTGAGTCCAACCGTCCAGGCTTTTTCTGATTCTATTCATCATTTCTAGTTCTTAGCGCTTCTTTGAGGGACAGCCAACTCTAAGCAGATAAACACAGCTAGATAAAGAAGCTGTGTTGTCTTTTCTGTTTTGTATTCTCGTGTTTCAACTACTTCGCTGTAATGATAACAAAGTCCAGTCCATCCCAGTTGAGTGACTGAGAATAAAACGGATTCAGGCGTTGGGAGGAAATGCAGTGAAGATAGATGGCGATAAACTGACAGGAGGCAGAATTAAAAAGTACATTTTCTTCATGCTTCAAAAGGAATCCACTCTGAATTGAACCCAGCTCTCGATCCCAAATCCTACCCATCACTGTGAAGTCATGTGGTGGAGTTCAGGACTGTTAATCAAGTCAAGATTCCCATTTTCACAAGTTGAAAACTGCATGTTTTCAGGCCATTAATCCACTGTTATGGTTGCAGGTCATTCCCATACATAGGGGCCAACAGGGACCTCTTTCACCTTCCAGTCAACCAGAAGGCATGATATCATCCATTCCAGTTATTGATAAATCAAAAGTAACACTGATCACATTGCGTGAAGAAGAGCTTTGTAACACAAAGGGAGTATTTTAACCAAAACTACAAACCTTCTTTAAACCTAACCAAGTTGTTTTGGTGCCTTAACTTAACCCTCCTGTTGTCTTCATTTACGGGCACCAAAAAATATTGTTTCCTTATCTGGAAAAAAAAAATTCAGCAAAAAAATTCCCCAAATTTCTGAAAATTTGCAAAACCTTCAGGAAGAAAATTCCAATAATTCCTTAAAAGTTTTCCTTAATTTTTTATTAATTTTTTTTAAAATCCACCAAATATGGCAAGAAAATCCTTGTAAAAATTTTCAAAAAATATTGAAGTAAAAATCTTCAAAAAATCTCCTAAAAATATCTAAAGTGATTCCATATATATCAGTAAAACTTCTATTTTCTTTAAGAACATTCACATAAAAATCCACCAAAATCCAGTGAAATTCGATGAATTTTGATGGATTTTTTGTGAATGTTCTTAAGAAACATTTTTTTAACATTTCTTTTTTTCCACCCAAAAATGTTGAAAAATTGTTATTGTTTTCTCCACATTTTCAAATGTTAAAACGGGTCAGATCTGACCGGCAGGATGACACGAGGGTTAAACAGAACCACCTGACAAGCCAAGAAAATGCAGAAGTGAAATACTTGATAATGGTCCAAGACAGGACTTGATGTTACGTCTCCTCTGTGAAAATCCACTGACTTAGACCTCCCCAAACACTGACTTTTATTGTTCTTTGTAAGTGTAAAATCAGAGTTCTACCACCATTAAATAAGGCAATATAAAGATTTATTAAACAGGGTGAGCGACTCTAAGGAAGGAGGTCCCTACCGGCCCACATGATCCAAAATAATAATGACCATTTAATGAGCTGATAGCATCTAAAAAGGGTGACTGGACAACACATAGTTCTGAGTTCAAATGTGAGCCAGTGTTGTATTTCACTAATGCTGTCTCTCCTGTTCAGGTCTGAGTCCAGGAGACTCTGGTGTGGTGCTCAAGTGTCAGGTCTGTGGCCACAACTCGGACTCCCCGGCACAGCTTCAGCAGCATGTACGAACCCACCTGGAGGTCAGAGTCCCGGCCGAACGGAGCCCCACTCCTCGCCAAAGCACCCCGTCGTCGGTGGACCACCCTCAGCCATCTCCCCAGGAGAAGGAGCCCCTGGCCTGTGTCCCCAAACCGGACTCGTCCAGTCCCGGTGCAAACGGCGGCTCGGCGACCCCTCGAGACTACAGCCCTTCTGACATCCAAACCTTGGACCTGAAGATCAAAGAGGAGCCTAATTCAGAGTCAGAAGCAGAGGAGGAGCAGATGGAGATTAAGGAGGCTGGAGATGAGGAGGAGGGGGAGGTTGGCGGAGAGGAAGGGGATCTAGAACCAAGGAGGAAGACAAAAGAGGAGCAAATTGCCTCCAACTCCTGCCAAACATCTCCGAAGAGTCCGGCCACCACAGCCGTGAAGGCAGAACCGACCAGTCCCACCCCTGGTTCCAGCCCTGCTCATGTGGGAGGAACCGGCTCGGTCGTTCCAGGAGGAGCGATGTTTCTCCCTCAGTACATGTTTAACCCAGAGGCAGCCATCCTGCCTCAGGCTTCAGAGATCCTGGCCAAAATGTCAGAGATGGTCCACAGCCGACTGAAGCAGGGCCAGACGGTCTCTCAGAACAATCCTGCAGCCTTCTTCCCCTCCGGGCCGACCGCACCGACCGCCACCGCCACTCCGCCTCAGAAAGGAGCCACCTGCTTCGAGTGTGACATCACCTTCAACAACATCGACAACTTCTATGCACATAAGAGGCTGTACTGCTCCAGCAGGCACCAAGGAGAAGGTGCAGCCTCAGCTTCAGGCTCCACAAGAGATGCAGTCCCAGCCACGGTGCCTTCCGGCGGGACGCATGGCTCATCCACCTCCCCTCAGGGTGGAGCTTCTAGTAGAGCAGCCTCCGCCTCTCCGACCGACTCTGAACCTCCTGCAGGAAGCGGAGCAGCAGAACCCAGGAGGGTGGTGGAGGTGAAGACAGAAACCCCAGTGGGCAGAGATGGAATATCATCTTCCTCTGAGGGGGAAGGTGGAGGTGGGAGTGTGGGAGGAGGCGGTGGAGGAGGAAGAGCAAGTGAAGGCAGCCAGAGCCCTGCCAGTGGTTCTGCAGAGGACCTTGAAGATGACCCCAACAGAACCTTCTGTGAGGCCTGCAACATCCGCTTCAGCCGTCATGAGAGCTACACCGTTCACAAACGGTTCTACTGTGCGTCGCGCCACGACCCGTCCAACCACAGAGCTGTCCACATGGCCAAGACGAGCAACACAGCAGCCTTCCTGCCTCAGCCCATCCGCACACGCAAGAGGAAGAAGATGTACGAGATCCACATGGCCAGAACCGAAGCCTTAGCCAACGCTGCTGCTGCCGCGGCCGCTGCCGCTGCCACCGCCTCAGCGCCGTCTCCCTCCGTTCTGGGTCTGGCAGTGAAGCAGGAGGTTTCTCCTGGTGGTGCCGGCAGCTCCAGCCCTGAAGGAGACGGTCCCATCGACCTGAGCAAGAGGCCCCGTCTGAGGGAAGCCCCACGGCACGGCGGCGGCAGCAGTCTTCTCCCAGCTCTGCCTCTCACCGACTACCACAAGTGCACCGCCTGCAGCATCAGCTTCAACAGCATCGAGAACTACCTGGCTCATAAAACCTACTACTGCCCCGCCACCACCCTCCAGCCCCACACCCTGGAGCAGCTGCACAGGCTCAAGAGATCCGCCTCTACCTCCCCCAAAACCAGGCCTCAGCAGGAGCGGCCGGATCTCCTGCACCCTGTGGAGGCTAAAGTTCTACCCGCCGAGTGGGTCGCCCAAACTCAAGGCACGTCATCCAGTCCTCACCCCTCTGCCTTACCCGCCTCCGATGCTACGTCTCCCTCGCATACGACCGCCGCGCTTGCTGCCACTCCAGCCGCTGGAGCTAAGGGTTCAGGTTCAACTCAGATGGTCTGCCCTTACTGTCCTAACAGGTTCGTCACTTGTGACCTGATGGAGCACTTCAAGACCACCCACGGCCTGGTGGTAACTGTTCAGCCGCCACAGGAGAGCCTCCCCCAGCCAGGCAGCACGGTCAGCCGCAGCCCCAGCCTGAGTCCGAGGGACGGAGCTGCTGCCGCCACCTCCACCATCCCGATCAACCAGGCCAGGCTCGTCTCCAGAGTCCGCCGGGACAGCATCAACGGTCAGGCCAGGAGCGCCACGACCTCCCCCGTCTCCCCCCTGGTGAACGGCAGCCCCTCAGCCGGGGGAGGATCACCTTCAGCCGGCTCTCCTCTGCCGGTGTCTCCCCCCAGGGCTCCCTCTCTGACTGTGTCACCTGTGCCTGAGGTCCTGAGGGTGAAGATGGAGCCGTCCACCCCAACCCCGACCCCCCATCCCGCCCCTCTGCCCGCCCCCAAAACCCCGGTGATCTCCCCGGTCCAGAACGGTAACTCTCGCTTCTGTCGGCTGTGCAACATCAAGTTCAGCAGCCTCTCCACATTCATCGCTCACAAGAAGTACTACTGCTCCTCCCACAGTGCCGAACATGTCAAGTGAGCTTCCTCCTCCCCTTCCTTCGTCTTTCTGAGGGGGAGTTTTCCTTCACTAAAGTTCCAAGAAGCTCAGATGGTCCTCCGAAAAACGGCGCTCGGCTGGCGTCTCCCTGAATGACAGTGAATGACTGTTACTCACCTGGCGGGGCCTGATGCCCGGCAGCAGAACTAGCAGGTGGCGTTACTCACATCCAGTAACTGATGCTCCTCCTATGGGTCAACGTTTGTCGTACACTAAGAGCTGATGCTACCTGCACACACTGATGTGCCCTCGTCCCGTAGATCACTCTGTCTCCATACACCGGTCCCTGATTCTACATGAACCACTCCCAGGCCTTGTTAAGGGACGTTAAAAAGATCTAAGTCGACACCTTCCCCCCTCCCGCCCCCCCGTTGAACTGAGTATATAACGGCAGTAATTAGATTCTGACTGACGATGCTGATTTTCCCGCGCTCTCGATGTTTCAGACCTAAAATGGAGGAAATCTGTCGTGTGGAAAAAGACTTGATCATTGTTAATGTTTTTATTATCTGTGCATAGTGTATGATGTCTGAAAAAAAGAATTCTATAATGCTTTTTGGTTTCAACACTGGCTCTGTTTTTGCTTACTAGAGAAGCTGGAGCGTTTTTAGCTGGAAAAAAAACAACAGAAACAACACGTGGCATCACAATGTTACTAATTACTGAAGGATAATATTTCAAAACGGACTCTTTTCTCTTTCTTTCATACACACAAAAATTTTTATTTTCTCTTTAAAACGCGAGGGAGAAAAAAAATGTGAAATATTTATCTTTTAGTCCTCACTGATTTCATGTCAACAGAAAACTACCTACCTAGTGTCTGAGAGTATTTGTATTTTTTATTTGTATATTTTTCATACTGTTGGAAGGAACTGTTTGGATCTGGGTGTGTTGAAGTGAATTTTCTAAGTGTAGATATGTAATATCTTCTCATAGTAATCACTGGGATCACACTGAACTTTATCACGTTGGCATTTTGTGTTCTGGGCTTTCATTGATTACCTGAAAACCAGCTTTGTTTCAATTTGCAACAGGTTACACAAAATCCGTGTTCTGTTAGCAGCGGCTTCACCTCATAAGGACACAGCTTTGTTTGTCGCAGACTGATGCTAAGGGATGTTTTTTAATGATTGTGCTTCTATCCGGCTATGAAGGCGAAGCAGCAAACAGTCACATGTTGTTAGAAGACCTCACACAGTACAGTCGGCACACGTCCATTCGTTTCTCGTGGCTGTTGTGTGTTTGATTCGCGCTCACATGCAGTTTACGCCACATGTTCCTGAGCTGCTGCTGCAATACAGTGTTAGCTACGACTGTGAAACGCTTTTTTCTTTTACAAAACCGATGCAAATGCACCGTCTTGTTTTTTTTGAAAGCCTGGATTTATAGCTGCCAGTAGTTAAAACAGCACCCGCATGTTAAGTTTAACACAAATTCAATTACATTCTCAGGATTTTATCAACAGGAGCTCCTATAAATAGAATTACACTAAAACTCTGAGCTGGAGGTCTTTATGGTTGTAAAATGTTGGACCCGTCCAAAACCGAGATCCAGTTTCATAAGGACCTGATCCAGAATGGAGCCTCTAAAGGTGGATTCATGGTTGGTGTCCATGTAAGCAGAGTTAAGGGTTATCAGAGACGACACGAGCTGCAGATTAAATGCTAATTATATGCATTTAGAATCACAGCTACTGCTAAAGAACCTCCACTGATGCTCTGCGACATCTATCCAGTATTTTTATCTCTCTGTAACGTCTGTCTTTACCGTGACAGAGGCTAAAAGACCAACAACAGCAGTAATGTTTCTAGTGTTTTCGGCAAATGTTGCCCCCTAGTGGCAGCCGACAGCTTTGCAACATGCATCTGCAAAGCTCGACATGGCACCAACACCGTCAGAAACACGACACATCTATTAACAAGTTGGAAACAGCAGTAATATAACGATAACCAAAGTTACCACCTACCTGTTGGACATCATTTCCAACCAGTGAATGAATGTAAATTCATGTCTGTCCAAACTCATATTGGGCACCCAACATTTAATTCAAAATCTGACCAAAGGTGAAGTATAAGCCCAATTTCTGCTTCTGTTCCTGAGTTAGAGCGTAGAATATCAGCCCGTAAAGTGTTTTAAAAAGCATTACAGATTCAAATCATTGAGTCTAAATGAATTTCACATGGGCAGACAACCAACAAATATATAAAACAAAAATATTTAGTTTTTGTGTTTCAAAAACTAGTGTATCAACAAAAATTCTAATTGAAAACTGTAAAATCAGCACTACACAGCATCAGACACCATGGATGCATAGGTGTTTTAAATTCTACTCCGTTGATCTATAAATTCTGTCCATACATACCATAATATTGGTAGCGTTGTTGCCATGGAGGTACAAACTTTGAGCTACAAATGGACTCAGATGCTGAAATATTGGACGCTCGCGGATGTTGAAAGTGTAACTGGTCAATCACTGCGGACTGTAAAACCAAATTGTCACATTTTAGCTGGATCGATTAAAATAGAGGCTCCATTTAGGGAAAGTTTTTGTACTTTCAGGTACTTTAGTGCTACTCTGCCTTCAAGAAAACCTGAGATTATGTAAAATAGCTTCTTCGCAAGTGTTAACATTAATTATCGAAGACGACTTTTAGCATCACTTTGCCACCATTTCATGTTTCTACATGCAAACATGGAGGATTTTAAACTTTATAAGTCATTTCTGCATCACTCATCTTACTACTGTTTACAACCGTTGCTGGTCCATGTGTCTCCGTTCTCAAAAGAAGAAGAGGAGAAGAAGAACCTGTCAAATAGTCACAAATTGAGGAACTGAAACATCTATTGAACTTCCCCCTTTTCATTGCACTGTGTTGTATAAAAATGTGCTGAATGTTTTAGTTTTAGCTCCTTTTTTCATGTATTTATGTTTTGCAGCACTTTTTCTTGTCTAAAAACGCGTCATCGCTCGACCTTGAAGGACTTTCGCATAAAACTTCTCTTTTTTTTGTTGTTGTAAACATGTTTTGTTATTGATTCCTTTGACGTCTTTAATGGAGAAAAATCACAACGAATGTCAACACTTTTTATTTCCGTATTTTTAATTTCAGTTCCACTACACTCTTGTCCAAACTATGCATGGGAAATAAAAAATAAGTTCTGAGAGACACTGATGAAAAGTGTGACTGTGATTCTTTCAAAGTTTTATTTCTGGTGAAGCTGAACCTTGACAATGGCTTCTAGTTAAGACACTTTTTATATATACACGATATGGCCAAAAGTATTTGTTCACCCATCCAAATGATCAGAATCAGGTGTTCCAGTCACTTCCATGGCCACAGGTGAATAAAATCAAGCACCTGGGCATGCAGACTGCTTTTACAAACATTAGTGAAAGAATGGAGCTCAGTGAATTCCAGCGTGGAACTGTGATAGGATGACACCTGTGCAACAAATCCAGTCGTGACATTTCCTCTCTCCTAAATATTCCACAGTCAACTGTCAGCTATATTATAAGAAAGTGGAAGTGTGTGGGAACGACAGCAGCTCAGCCACCAAGCGATCGGCCACTTAAACTGATGGAGCGGGGTCAGAGGATGCTGGGGTGCCAAGAGGTGGCCAACTTTCTGCAGAGTCAATCGCTACAGACCTTCAAACTTCATGTGGCCTTCAGATTAGCTCAAGAACAGAGCTTCGGCAGAGAGCTTCATGGAATGGGTTTCCATGGTCGAGCAGCTGCATCCAAGCCGTACATCACCAAGTGCAATGCAAAGCGTGGGATGCAGTGGTCAAAGCACGCCACCACTGGACTCTAGAGCAGTGGAGACACCTTCTCTGGAGTGACCAATCACGCTTCTCCATCTGGTAATCTGACGGACCAGTCTGGGTTTGGTGGTTGCCAGGACAACCATACTTGTGGGACTGCATTGTGCCAAGTGTAAAGTTTGGTGGAGGGGGGATTATGGTGTGGTTTTTCAGGAGCTGGGCTTGGCCCCTTAGTTCCAGTGAAAGGAACTCTGAATGCTTCAGCACACCAAGACATTCTGGACAATTCCATGCTCCTAACTTTGTGGGAACAGTTTGGAGCTGACCCCTTCCTCTTCCAACATGACTGTGCACCAGTGCACAAAGCAAGGTCAATGAAGACATGGATGACAGAGTCTGGTGTGGATGAACTGGACTGGCCTGCACAGAGTCCTGACCTCAAGACGATAGAACACCAAAGGAATGAATTAGAGCAGAGACTGAGAGCCAGGCCTTCTGGTCCAACCGACGTCATATTGAACCCTATGGACTAGAAATGGGATGTCACTTACGTTCATAAGAGAGTCAAGGCAGGTGAGCAAATACTTTTGGCAATATAGTGTATATATATCAATGTTTTCAAAGCCCAATAATTACTTATGCTTGACATTTTAAGGTCATTCTGGACAGGTTTCACATCACTTTGGACGGCCTATACCATATGTTGGACAGATATTTAGTCATTTTGGCAGGTTTTAAGTCATAATATCAAAAAAAATGAACTTTGTTTTATTATATTTTCCACACATCAAATTCTACTGATGTTAGAGCCTCAAAAGTTGGTGGAATGTCGACCAAAGACCGTATTTTATTTGAAAACATGGATGCATCCATATGTAAGTGAAATTCTTTCTCGTAGCTTTTCAGTGTTTTCGTCCTCGTTTGGCTCTCATCGTGAACCTGAGTGGGAGGCCTTGACTCGTGTTTGATTCACTGTTTGTGTGGATTCACTCATAAATCCTTTCACAAGAAAACTTTCCAGTGTGTGGATTGTGTTTAATGTGGCTCTTGAAGAAAATGCTGAATGAATCATCAGCATTTATGATATGAGTAACGGCAGCAGTGTGGAGAAAAGCTTTCTGTGCTCATTCAGACCTCAAGGCTGCTGCAATCAATGATAGAGAGCAGCAACAGAAGGAAAAAAACTTCCAGCGTAAGTTAATTGATGCACATTTACCTTCTCATCCTGTGATTAACCCTTCAAATTCAAATTATGGGATGTGAATTAACCTCGACTAATTGCGCTGAGCTGCTCTGAGTGCAGTTTGAATCCACGCTCAACAAGTCGGCTCAGCAGCATAATTGTTGCCATGGGACTGCAGCAACTCATCAGTTAGTCGCACTAATTAGGGACCAATCATGGTAGTTTCTACCTGATTGGCTTCAGCAAGAACCTAAACCTGATTCTTTTGTTATGTCCGCTATCATACATGTTATAGATTTGATTAATTTGCTGAATATGTGCAGCAATTTCACTTACAATTGGTTGAAATACACTTTTTAACTTCTCCAATACTCTCTGCTCACCAACATGAGATTCCTGTAGTCTGTAGGATATTTTTGCTGCACAAAAAAGTTAAATTCGTCCTCATTTGATTAAATACATGTGCGCTAGCCAGAGGTCATTAAGCGTCACAGAAGTCTTTGTCATGGTGCCCCTTTACTAGCTAAACTCCCACAATGCTCTCTGCTCGCCAACATGGATTTCCTGTAGTCTGTAGGATATTTTTGCCACATAAGATGCAAATAAATAGTCAACTAGTTGTGAACTATTGGCTTCAGCAAGAACTTAAACCTCATTCTTTATTTACATCAGCTGTCAAACATGTTGTAAATGTGAATAATTCACTAAATTTGTGCAACAGTTTCAATCATTAATTGACTGAAGCTCTGTTTTTATTGGTTATACATTGACATTGTTGGTTGCAGATTAAATTTTGATGCAGAAATTTCATTCTAACTTGATTTAATACAAATACATTGGCTGGAGGTCATTAAGCATCAGAAGTCTTTGTCACTGTGGTACCTGGTCAACTCACTCCCCATATAGTCCAATCTCTCTCTCTCTCTCTCTCTCTCTCTCTATATATATATATATATATATATATATATATATATATATATATATATATATATGTCAGGGTAGAAACTGTGATTTGGTAGAATTGGAGTCTCTACCAGTAGAGATGGAACTTTAAATTTGACCCCTGCCCTGACCCCTGACCCTAACCTTAAAAGTCTAACCTTAGCCCTGACAAATCTCTACTGGTAGGATTGGAGTTTCTACTGGTAGAGATTGCGATCGCAGTCTCTACTGGTAGAAACTCCAATTCTACCAAATCGCAGTCTCTACCATGATATATATATATATATATATATATATACATAATACTACAAAATATATATAGAATTATGATTATAATTCATTTGGCATCAGATATAATGTTCACTGGCTGAAGAGGGGGTTTGGATCTGTGGAAATCTATGATCATTTCCTTTGTCTTTGAGTAGTTGAGTAGCAGGCAGTTTTTGTGACTCCAGTCACTGAAGGCACTTATCAGATCTCTGTATTCAGCTTCATGTCCATTTCTGATACATGCCACGATAGCAGTGTCATCAGAGTATTTGTGAATGTGGCAGGACTCAGTGCTGGATTTGAAGTCAGATGTATACAGAGTGAACAGGAATGGAGCCAGGACTGTTCCTTGTGGAGGTTGCCTGTTTGAGTGGTCTATTGTTTGACAAAGCCAAGGTAGCCCTGCAGCCACATTTGCAAGTATTCAGATGCTAATTGTAGCTATCCAGAGTCGTCAGTTTGGTATCTGGGTGTTCTGACCACTTTCTGGGTTTTCTTTATAGCCAAAATAAAAACTGGGTTTGCTAGTGTTAACTGAGTTGTTCACTGCCAACAGTGACGTGTGAGTTCTTGACAATAGTAAAAAAAAAATTTTACTGAGGTGTTAACTGGCAAGAGTGACATTTATTGAGGATGTAAGAGACCTAAGGAGCCTTCTACTGTTTAAGAGTTAAGCCTTAAGGGGCCCAGTAGTTTACCTCAAGTATTTGTCTATTTCACTTTTTGCATGTCCATGGAAACACAGAGGCATTTCAGCTTTCAGTGTAAAAGGACACCATCCATGGATGTCAGCTAGTTATAGGTAAGTAATCTAAGCATATGGGGAGTGAGTTGACCAGTATTCGTCACTGTGGTGCCTGTTGCTAACTAAACCTTTTTTTTTAAAACCATTTTCTGCTTACCAACACTGACCTGACCACTTCCTTTGGTCTCCACAGTATTCAACAGTAAGAAGCTCCACTTAGTTGAACAACCAGATACTACAGCTGATCTGCGATACATAAAGTTTGTACTATCAAGGGTAATAAGAGGCAGTGGAGGAGTTAAAATGAAACAAAATCCCTTTTTCCAGTCAGATAGACGAAACGTTTACACAGACCTCACTGATGTTTTCTTTTAGTGGCCTTCAGACAGACTCACAGGTTTGAGAGATGAAACAGGATTCATGTGGAGCCTGCAGTTACAGCTCGTTGACTGTGAAGACATTATTCAATCATAAGAAACAGATCAGAGGAGAATACGTGGTTACAAAACAAGTGACAAACTAACTTCACTGTTTTCCATCTGACTGTGTAAAAGTCACACTTGTGACTCTGATGGTGGAATCACACAGGAAGTGCAAACTTTCATGTTTCATTAATGACACATGGATGCATCATCATCACCTAAAACACACGGAGTCTCTACATTTACTGACTGTGTTCAGCAGATGAGAAGAAAACTTTTAGTCCAAAGCTTTAAGTTGACTTTAAGTTGGCTTTAAGTCATTTTAGATCAATTTTGCATCCATTTAAGTCAAAATGTCAAAACATGGAACATTGTCTGGTCATATTTTCCACACATCAAATTCTACTGATGTTAGAGCCTCAACAGTTGGTGAAATGTCGACCAAAGACTGTATTTTTAGTCGGAAACATGGATCTATCCATATATATACACTTACAGGAACTTTCTGGAGACACAGTACCACCCTGGTTTGACATTTTGCTCTTGTATCCATTATCAACAGCTAATATCGATTCGGCCTCTGTTGGAGCCACTGAATAAATTCAATCTGTTGGAAACTATTTTTTCAGAGTCCTCATCTAATTTAATGACAGGAAATGTTATTTTCTGGAGATATTGATGGGTTTTTGAGGGTAAAAATGCTAAAATTCCCAGGTCTGAAGACGTGAAATTCTCAAAATTTAGACAAAATATTGTCAGGATTGTTCTTTTGTCACCCAGCTTTTGGAAACATCAAATTTCCCATCATTCCCTGTGTTGTTTCCTACTGGAGACGTCAGAGCCTCAATACCAAACATCAACCTTTCATATTTATGTCACTTGGCTGCTGGACTGAACTGATTTTGTGTGTGAAATTGAAAAGAAAACGTCGTTTCACGTCTTTGTTGTCATGGAGTCAGATAAGTGGCCAATATTAGCCAATCAAACCCTCATGAAGGTGTGTTTTTCAGCGTCCTTAATGGCTCTCAGCAGCATGGAAACCTGAGTGTTTCAAGGCTGAATGGGTGATGCATGTTTCCCATCTCACTGCTCATACCTGCGGTCCTCTAAACAGCTGCCACTTTACCGCTGTCACACCATCAGAGCGACGGGATGCTGCTGAATACATGTCGCTTTTTAAAAAAAAAAAAAATCACAAAACAGTGGTATTCAAAGACAAAAACTAAAACCTGTGAGCAGATATGAGAGAAAACAGTCGACCGTTTCCGGCTTTAAATCTGCTGGACAGATGGAGCTTTTCAAAGACCCTCGAGGGGCTCAGCAGGCTTTTCATGAACACTGTGGCCTTTTCAGTCTCTATTTCATTTCTAAAGACGGAAGCATTGTTGTTTGTGGACACAGTGCTCCCTGTAAGCAGCTCGACTCCGCTCCAATAAAGACGTATCGAGAAGAAACAGGAGGTCAGATGGAGATTAAAACTGCAGATACAGAACACAAGGACAGATCAAACTGATGCTCGGCAGCACAATGTCTTCAGACTCTCGATGACAAAAGCGGTCGAGTGTGACGAAGCCGATCGCAGCCGTCGTCTAGAGCAGCCGAGTGTGACGGACTGGAGGACGAACCGCATCCAATAATGTGGAAGACGACAGCCGACCGTGTTACAGCATGTCCAACAAGACAGTTAATACAAAAAGTTTCACCCTGCTCACAAGTTTTCCTCTTTTATTGCTTTTCAACTTCGAATTGTGTTCAAATCAATTGGGCTTTTTGACAGTAATTTACAAAAAAAGACTCTTTCATGAGAAAACAGATTCTAACAAAGTAAGTGATTGCATAAGTATCCACCCACTTTAAAATGACTCAACTAATTCAACACATGTTGGTGCTACAGTGAGTGAAATAAAGATCATCAGAGTGCAGTGAAAGCGTCTCAGTTGTTACTATAAAGACTCCTGTATCTGGAAGGTTCAGTCACTGGTGGATCAGTACTTCTGGGTAGAACTACACCATGACAGCATGAGTCAGGAGATGATACAAGAAAGTCACTCAGAGTAAACACCATGTTTATTAAACATGAAACCCCAATGAAGCACGGTGGTGGCATCATCATGATGTGAAGCACGGTGGTGGCAGCATCATGATGTAAAGCACAGTGGTGGTTTTGGTTATTTTCTGAATTCTTATATGTGTTCCTTGTTCCAGACACTAAATTGATCAGGTCAGAGTCCCGCCCTGATCACATACAGTATATATGATGAAATATATTCACAGGGAGAAACTCCAAGAGACTTCAGATTTGGACAGTACATACAACAGGCCTTAGTGATGAAAAGTCAAAGTCTTCTACAGCAGTCTAAGAGCGTGGTCATGGCGACCGCCTGAACTTTGATCTTTCGCCATGAAACAGGAAGTGCTATCTAAATGCCCTGAACATGCTCCAATCTGCCTCAAACTTTACATGTTTGATCAGAGTCCTTATGCCAAATACATTCACAGTCATGGCGCCACCTGCTGGTAGCAGGAAATGACATGTTTAACACTTTGATGTACTGTTATGAGCCGGTTGCCCAGATTCACCTCAAACGTGGTGACATAAGCCTTAATACGTTGATGATGACGCGGAGAAAATGGTGACTCGTCATCAAACATATGTGTTGAAATTGATGTCTCGCCATGACTACTGAAATGTTTATATCTCAGTTGCACAAGATCCAACCTGCCCCAAACCTCATATGATGGGCAAGAGTCCGGGTCTGAAGACATCCACATTCTAAAAGTGAATCATAGAAATAGCACCAACTATTGGGAACAGGAAGATCTAGTCATATTTGCATGTACCATTGCTAGAAATTTTGTGGTATAATCCTTGAATTTGGTCTGCTGAGTCTCAATACTTTGACAATGCTACAGTGTGAAGATTTTGAGTCAAACAGGAAGTACTTTTTGACAGTTTAGGAATCTTCAAGAACTCACACATCACAATCAGTTAAACGATAAAAACTCTTTGTTTCTTGGGACTCCATGTGCCGTAGCACCTCCTGCAGTATGTGTAATGTTACAACTTGGCTCCAAAAACTGTAACAAAACCAGGAAACAACATCAGTATGGTGACTAAAAGGAAGGCTTATTGCCACGCAACACAACCGCCCATGTGCAATGGTGACAGCAAACAAACACTCAAAGCCGTGCAGCTGGAGCTCCAGCCGGCAGCAGCTCCTGTCAGAGTAAGCTGGACTGTAGTGAGGGAGGTCTAAGTAGCTGACCCACTTGATCCCAGGTGTGGCTCAGTCAGCCGACGACCCAGACTCAGCTCTGGAAAGACACAATGGAACACCTGGTGTCCAGGTGGAGGGTCGTCACAGTAATCAATAAGCCTGGCAGCGATTTTCACCTACATCTGCAAGATATGGTGCACAAAATAGCGGAGCCATACCCTAAACCCAAGAGGAAGTCAGACAAAGTTTCATATGCTGGTAACAGGAAGGTTTAGTTGTTATATTTACTTGAAACGTTGTGATATATTCCTTGAAATTAGTCAGCAAAGTCTCAACACCTTGACATTTCTTTCACACTTTGATGTGCGTTGGGGTGCGAGGATCTGTTCAACGATGCTTGCAGCTTTAATTATTACCAGTATTCATCTGGCTGCTGAACATGAAGCTTCCTCTTGGACTTTACCTTTTTTTTTTAAAATATCACCGACAGTTCAGCATGTTTTTTTAAGCTCTCAGAGTTTTAAATATCACCAGTAAAAGGGAATTAATTTACCGGACTGAGTTTGGCAGCTAATTAAATTAAAGTCACCTCCAGTTAAAGAGACTTCAGTGAGATTCTAACCTTTTAAAAACATCCAGCAGGATTGAGGTTTCATCTCTGCTTCGATCTTTTTGCTCATTTTTCTATAGTTTTTACTTTATTTATAAAAGTTTGGGCTTCAACAAGAGACATACAGAAGCAAGAATAAACTAGAAAAGCACTCGGAGAGCGCAGACCTCCGCCAGGCCATCTGTCTGTCTGTCTGTTAACAACATAACTCAAAGTCATGGACGGATTGTATTGAGTTTCAACAGTTTGTGCAGAAAGCATAACATGCATGTACAGTGTAACAGCACAGTGTTTTGCAGGCGGTGCCGCCGCACGCACGTACCGTTGCGCGCGCGTGTGACGGTACCGTACGCGTCGCCGCCGCTTCATTTCGTCGGTCCCGACTCGCCCGGGCAGCCCGAACCTGCCGCGGGGGATTCAGCCGTCGCCCGGGATCGTTGCAGCGACCTCTGTCTGTACAGTTGAGAGATGGCCGCCAGGTCATCTCTCAACTGTAGAAAGACCTTCAAAAAAATCCTGGATCCAGACGGTGATCCAGATCACCTCCAAAATCTAATCGATTGTTACTTTTGGCCTTCCGGACATTCTGTAAAAATTTGGTGAAAATCCGTCCACAACTTTTTGAGTTATGCTGTTAACAGACAAACAGACAGACACACACAGACGGACAGACAGACAAACAAACTCCGGTGATTACATGGGTCATTCCATGAAATCGGTGCCTTTTGCGTCCCCAAGAAAAAATCAGTCATACAATTATGATAACAACAAATTAATATTTCATTTAAAAATGTAACATTACCCTGTCTTCTCTCCTTAATATAACATCAAATTAAAGTCAGTGAAATGTTATTTTAATTAATTTAAATTACTTTCATGCTAAAGAGGGTGAGGTTTTTGGCCTGTCCCTCACTGTTATTGTTGTATGTGTACAGGACTTTTCATTTGTAAAATGTAGGCAAAATGTTAAAAATTTTTACATTTACATGTAGTTTAAAGTATGATCTTATTGTAAAACAGTGTTTTTGGTAATAATAATATATATTAACCATTATAAATTACCAATTTATCGGCGTCCCCTGATTTCGTGTCAACCCTGTTACCCTAACTAAAAAACCCTATAAAAATAATGGTACATTCCAGATTTGACAGGATTTAAAGGAGGTTGCGTCATCTCGGAACCAGGATGCTAACAGCTCATTGACAAGTAAGTTTCTCTCATCTCTGATTTGGTATTTTGAAGTTTTTTCAAGGTTTAACCAGGGGGGACAAGCATACAACGTCAATCCTGTTACCAGTTTTTAACATATAAACATAATCAATTTTCTATTTTTCAAAATATAATCAATATCTACAAGTAATTATCTTTCAAAGTACATAGCTTGCACTTTAACTAGCATTTATTTTAGCTAGCTACAAGCAAATTAGTTTAAAATGGTCAACCCTGTTACTGTCAACCCTGTTACCTTTCCACAGTAACAGGATTTGACATAATTAACAAATATTAAATAACACAGCCTGAGATGGCACAATATAGTTTCCTGTCATTTTAGACCTTCTGTGGTTCCTGGCTACTTAAAAAATAAAAATTAAATATAGTTTAAATTTTACATTTTCAAAGTTGAAAAGGCACCGGTTTCGTGGAATGACTCACATAACATCCTGGTGGAGGTAATCATTTCTGTGCTACAACCACAGAATTTACCAATCAGCTGATTGATCTCTAACTAATGCTGCACCTGCTGGAGTCAGTAGTTTGTCGGCACCTGGCTGTGAGGAGTTCATGCAGGGGATTTACTTGAAAAAATATGCAATGGCAGTAGAAAACGTGTGTCCAGACTGGAAATATTAAACTAGCAAAAGTGAAATAAGATTCAGATCCAACCGAACAGCAGCTTTTAAACTCTGGACGGTTCAGAAGAAGTAAATCTGCAAACAGCCTCCAGGACTGTTGGTAAGAATCATGATCAATACTTTGATTTATTATAAAGTCTTTGTGATACTTTTCAGTTTCCTACATATAAAAATGATAGAATTTCATAAGAGGATTGTTGCAGTTTAGATAAAGAGCAAACAGGTTTAATAGAATGCTCATAAAAGAGTCTAAAAGAAGAAAATGCATTCAGTCAGATCAAGATGATAAAATGCAATTACTGTTGTGTATTTCTGTCATTTTTTTTGTTGAAAATAAGTCCGTACCTTCATCTACCAGAATAGCTCATCATTTCAAGGGTTTTGGACAAAAAAATCACAGATGTACAATAAACCGTTGATTCTGACAGTCATCATGGAAAACAGCTTCCACATTAAACTTGATTTTAAAAGATAAAATCCAGCACATTTTTTTAAAAAACATTTTGATGCTATAGACTGTAATAAAAAAGAAGTGAAAAGATTAAAGAATAAAGTTGAGCAAAAAATATTTTTTAAAATAAATAAATAAATTCTCATATTATTGCCAGAACCGATCAGCAAAGTAAAGAGAACCGACAGTCCGTCACTACTTTAAGAAATGAAGGTCAGTCAGTCAAAATTTGAAGAACTTTGAATGAATCCTTACTGTAAAAATGCAGATCTTTCTGTTGAAATGGTGTACAGTTTCCTTTACAAACAACAGGTAAATTAATGATTTTTTGTGTAATTATTTCTGATTTTTATCAGAAATTTAAGAAAACTCAAATATGTAAAACAGTGAAAATGAATATGTAAAAAACTGAATTCCTTAATTATCAAATATTAATTTCTTAAATAAACATGGTTTGCAGTTTTGAACTGTTTGCTTTAGTTATTTTTCTATGAATGAAATATTTATATAATGATAATATTTTAAAATTTGAACAATTAATCATGTAATTTGAAATTTAAAAATAAAAATTTTAATATAATAATATTTAATATTATATTTTTATTATCTGTGAAATCATATTTTTTGTCTAATGTAAATAAATATTTTGCCAGATATTATCTCTAATTTAACAGAACAGGCAAAATCAGTAAAATAAGAGTTCATCCTTCAATAAATTACAGTTTAAAAATTATATTTATTTTTTACAGTGTGCCAGAGATGCTCTGTTTTGCATCAAATATTAAATGTGACTTTATAGATTTTTTCGTAACAATCATCAACAGACTAAATATTTATGATCCACTAACTGTCAGTTCTGATGATTCTGTTTTGTCCCTGAGTTGTTTTATTGTCCGTCCTTTCCATATTTCCTCAGCTGAAGTTATTTAGTGAGGGTTCCTTCCTTCCTCCTGATCCTCTATTTGGCCTTTAGGACATTAAACATCCGTCTTCCTGCTCCGTCATCAATAATTCACAATAACTAAATCCTGCTGACAGCCGAGCGTCTTCCTCCTCAGAGAGATGAGTTCTCTGGGAATAAATGACATGAAGCAGACACAGAAAGGAGGAAAATGTAGAAGAAATAAGGAGAAAGTATGAAACGGTTCAAACTTATTAATTATATTTAACTTATAGGCAAAAGGACAAGCAAATACAACCTGTTTATAAGGAGAAAACAGTCTGATAAACACAAATCTACAAGTTTCCTGTGTAAAATCCAATCCACTGACAGCCATGAACTAAAGTTTCCATCCACTTGTGAAGACCATGTTTATCCTTCAGTCTTTAGTTTCCAATGACTCCTATAACCCTGGATTTAATACCATGGAATCATTGAAACTGGCAAAAAAAAAAAAAAAAAGACAATCCTGTGTTTTGGTGACTTTTCAGTGACGCCTGTAAAATGAAGTGATTTTGATTAAATATCAGGGTTTTTAGCTTAAATTTGTAACCACATGTCACAGATGATGTGTTCAAGGACCATCTAAGACACAAGAAAGAGATGATTCTTTGTCTTTTTACAGTTTTTTTGGTCGGTACATAGTGGCATTTTGGTAATTTTTCAGTGAAACCTGTAAAATATAGTGATTTTGATTAAATATCAGGACTTCCAGCTTAAATTTGGAAATGCATCACACAGATGATGCGTTCAAGGAACATCTGAGAGTTGAAAATATGTTGTGTTTTTACTGATATATATATATATATAGTGGCATTTTTAATGATTTGTTAATGAAATGTGTAAAATAAAGAGTTATGGATGAAATATCTTAATTTCAAGTTTCAATTTGGAATCACACTGTACAGATGATGTGTTCAAGGACCATCTGACAGTCAAAAATTGAGGTGATCATTTTTAAAGATTTGTTTTGGCCAATATGTGGCGATATTTTAGTGACTTATTATTGAAACATGTTTTTAAAAAAGCTTTTGTTGAAATATCACAACGTCAGGCTTAGACAGATGATACATTCAAAGACCATCTGAGAGTTTAAATGAGATAATTCTTTGTGTTTTTACAGTTTTTTGGCTGATACATGGTTTCACTTTGGAGATTTTTTTTTTTTAAAGAAAAGTCCAACAAAAGAGCTTTTTAGACCAGTACCTGGACATACACGGACATCCTGGACATTTATTTGTGATGTTTTGGTGCTAAACTTTCATCAGGCCAAAGATACACATTCTGAGACCGAAATAATACAACACTAAAGAAACCAAGTGGTTGTAGACTGGATGCTGCAGACAAACACGTTAACAATGTGTCCAGCAGAACTAGAAGTGGAACAAACCACCCTGCTGCTTCCATCCACACCCTGAAGCCTGAATCCGTCTTTATTTAACCGACCAAAGCAGCCAAGTGACTCACTGACGCGTGAAAACAGCAGATTTCTGCTCTGATGAGTCGACGTTTAGAAAATGTGGCTCTGACAGAAGGTGGTTTGTTTTCTGAAGGACGATGAGAGATAACAGTGAGTGAATTTCCACAAACACAGTCGAGGATTTGGCCTGAACAAGGCTGAGAAGATCAGGAAGAACCTGTGATTCCATCTGAGGTTAAAGAAGCATCTTCAGCTACCAGAAGAACCACAACAGATGCTCTGAACATAGATGGAGACAGACTTTCAACCAGGCTCAGAATCATCAGATTTTTTCACTCCAGTAATTTTATTTAGTGAAGGAAAGTTTTACATTGCCTGCAATACAACCTGCAAGCTCTTAACTTGTGGCTGTTACGTCCACTGCAGGTGTCATAGTCTAAAGACAATTGGAATTCAATCAATTTTGGATAATTTTTCAGTTTATTTTGGAAATTTGAAAGGTTTTTGAGCAATTTTGAAAAATTCTGGGACAATTTGTTGTAATTTTGGACATCTTTTGTCATTTGAGCAGTTTTTTGGGCCATTGTTGACAAATATTGAGAAATTTGAGACATTTTTTGCGTAGTTTTGACAACTTTAATGGTATTTTGAGTCATTTCTGATGAATAAAAACACATTTTAGCTAGGCAAATATTTGTAAATGGGGATAGGATTTGTGCATTTTTAGGTACAAGCGTGAAACTTGGCAAAGCTTGTCCATGGTCCAGAGAATATTTTTGGATATGGAGCTGAAAATCTAAAGCTCCCTGTCAGCTGGTAACTATTTTGAAAATCGCCATCAAACAGTCATGCTTTGTATGAGAAAAATTTATATCTCAGAGAAGCCTGAACCAATTTTGTAAACCCAGGTATTGATTTTATGACTTGTTTGGATGCAGAATCAATTTTCAAGGTTTTTTTTTTTTTTTTTTTAAAAAGTAAATCATCATTGTGACCTTTAAAGGCAAGATGGCAGCCAAAATGGAAAAAAATTCTACATAAAGTCATTATTCGGCCAGGAGTTGTTATTCACATGGTTATGGAACAGTGAAATATTTTCCTACAGCAGATAGAACTTTTTCCAAGCATGTTTGCATTACTATCTCGCTTCACATTCATTACGGTGCTCAATGTAGCTTCCATCAAAGATTTTTGATACATCTAACTTGTTTTGTTTGTTCTGCTGGTGGCAGGTGTAAAGGTTTACAGGAAGTGAAACGATCTCCAAGAGTTTTCAGCTAGCGGAGCCACAGATTCCTCATTCCTCTTGGGCCACTTCAAGGAGTAGAGTTCTGGTAAAAACTGCACCCAGATCAGTTGTGAATTCACCCAGCTGTCACTAACTAAAGACACAAAATGTAGAAATTTTCAGTCATTATGGACAAATTTCAACAATTTAGGACAATTTTGTGTAATTTAGGACAACTTTCATGTAATTTTAAACAATTCTTCGAGTCAATATTAACATTTTATGAATCTCTTAAAGTAATTTTGTTACTTAACTTATATTACTTTATGTAATGATCAAAATTCTACCTTCATATTGTGAATATTTCCAGAGTTCCAGGTCCTTGACATCCATAAAGGTGGGCTCAGATTGATCACTTTTTAATGGACTTTTTCCATCATTTCTGAGCCTCAAACTTCATCAGTCCAGCAGATAGAACCATGACATTTAGGAGGAGAAACACATCTGAGCTCTGCTAAAAACTGACACCAGATCAGTTTACATCCATCCAGGTGTCACAGTCTGAAGACAAAAAACCCCAGACAAATTTCTGGACATTTAGGATGAATGTGAGGAATTTCCAAAAGTTTTAATGCCCCTTTGAGTCATTTCAACAATTTTAAATGCTTTTATCTATTATATATTTTAATTTTTTTGCCAGACTTTATGCTATATTTTTTGGTAGGATTATCTCCTTTACAGCTCAAACTCTGAACCTATCTGTTCTATGAACTTCCAGTCTGATAACTTGATCATTTAGTTCTATTTCCTCACATATTCACCCGGTGTGTCTCCATCAGATGGTCATGATAACCTGAGAAACTGATCTCATTATATCACACGTGCAGATAACAAACCAGACCAAATATTCCCTCAGTTAGAGCCATGGTACAGAAGACGGACAGATTATTCTGCTGTTGGTTTGTAGAGAAGCTAAATAAGGTTTAATAATGCTTAAATCTATTTAGCAACATTTTCAGTTCAGGGCTTTTCCAGTTTGGTGTTGTTACGTTTACTTAAGGAAATATTGTGAAAAGTTATTTCACTGCTGCCAACAAACATAAGTAAAAGTGTCATTTTTAAACATCCGTCTGTCCAATTTCTTCTGCTTATCTGGAGTCGGGTCGTTGATTCAGAACACAAAGCAGCTCGTTCAAGATGTCCTTCTCCCCAGCAACGCTTTACAGTTCTTCCTGGGGCATCCCAAGACGTGTTTGGAAAATCTCCAAAGGAAGTCTTCCCAGAGGCGTCCTAATCAGATGTCCAACCCACCTCAACAGCAGTGGCTCTACTCTGGATGTCTGAGCTTCTCACCCTATCTCTAAGGCCGAGCCCAGCCACCCTATGGAGGAAGCTCATTTCAGCTACTTGGATCCACGATCTCATTGTTTTGGTCACTACTCAGAGCTCATGACCATAGGTGAGGGTTGGGACGTAGACGGATGGTAAATCGAGAGTTTCACCTAACGGCTCAGCTCTCTCTTCACCACCACGGTTCGGTACAACGTCCACATTACTGCTACCGACGCACCAATTCACCTGTCCATCTCATGTTTCATTTTCCCATCACTCGTGAACAAGATCTCGAGATACTTAAACTCCTTTGCTTGGGGAAGCAACTCCCCCCCTACCCAGAGGCAGCAATCCACTGGTTTCCAGCAGAGAACCACAGCCTCAGACTTGGAGGTGCTGATCCACATCCCTGCCGCTTCACAGTCAGCTGCAAACCGCTCTAGTGCTGCTGAAGTTCATGATCTGATGAAGCCAACAGAACCACATTATCTGCAAAAAGCAGAGACGGGATTCTGAGGCCCCGAAACTGGACATTCTCCTCACCCTGTGCCTTGACATCCTGTCCATGAAGACCACAAACAGGATCGAAGACAGTGGGCAGCCTTGGCGGAGTCCAACACCCACTGGAAACATGTCCGACTTTGGCTCAGTTTGCGGACACAGCTCTCACTTTGGTTGTACAAGGACGAAATGACTCGTATAAGTGAGACCGGTATCCCATACTTCTGCAGTACTCCCCACAAAGCCCCTTGGTGGACACGGTCATAGGCCTTCTCCAGATCCACAAAACACATGTAGACAGGAAGGTCAAACACCCAGGACCCCCTCAGCAGCTCTGCAAGACTAAAGAGCTGGTCCACGGTTCCACGACCAGGACAGAATCCACATTGCTACCCCTGCATCCGAGGTTTCACAATCAATCGGAGCCTCTCTTCCAGCACCCTAGAGTAAACTTTGCCACGGAGGCTGAGAAGTGTGATGCCCAGTAGTTGGAACACTCTCTCTGGTCCCCCTTTTAAAAAAATGGGGACCACCATCCCAGTCCACCACTTCAGGTACAGTAATTATTATTATTATTATTATTATCAGTTTATTTAAAAAGCGACCATGTACAATATTAAACATAAATGTTTCCATTTGATGCATTGTACCAGAGTTAGCTTTAAGCTAATTTCCATCTGCAGTCCCTTAGCAGGTCACAATAAAAACATCACATTACAATGTATTTTTAAATAATGAACTGCTAAAATGAAATAAACTGTATGTTTATGTACTTTTTTTGCACTGAAAGAAAAGAAAAGTTTGGAGTTGTGACACCTACTATAGACCCATGATAGACCTGTTTTGACCTATTATAGACCTGTTCTAGACCAACTGTAGAGCCATTATACTTGTTGTAGATCCACTATTGACCTGTTGTAGGCCCGTTGTAGACCCATTATAGATCTGTCATAGATCCATTATAGTTTTGTTGTTGATCCATTGTAGACTTGTTGTAGACGTTTTGCAGACCGTTATAGACCTGCTCTATACCTTTTATACATCTAGACCCATTACAGACTTTTTGTAGATCTGTTGTAGATCCATTACAGACTTGTTGTTGACCTGTTGTAGACTCATTATAGACCTGTTATAGACCCATTTTAGACCCATTACAGACTTGTTGTAGACCTGCTATAAACCCATTATAGGCCTGTTATACAAAATTTGGAGTTGTGGTTATTCATAGATTATTATGCTCCGATTTTCTGGCCACTTGAGATCAAGTTGTGCTGAATGTGGCCCCTGAACTGAAATGAGTTCGACACCCCTGGTTTAGAGTTTTATTTCATGTAAAATATGTCACGAAGTATTTCCATGATAAAAGCTTCTTTTCTCTGAATCACAATAATCGTCGTCTCACCTCCATCTCTCCGATTTCTGATTCAGATGCAGATGTGAGCTTCACTTCTGCCAACATGCAAACAGCCTGAACTCGAGGAAACACTTTCAGTCTTTTATTTAAAGCTTTTAGCTGCTCTGATTGCAGCCGTCAGACTCTTTCATTCTGCCGACATGTGAACAGAACTTTTATCCGCAGAACAGACGATGACAGGAAACCTTTAAACTCTTTAACGGTGTCAAAAAAAGAAAAAGTCTGGCTGAATGATACTCTTTCAAAGTAAGACGTCAAAGATTCTTCAAGGCTTTTCAAAATATAGTGCGCTTTTGTCAACTTTACCTCACGTAGAATTATAGCTACATATTAGCTAACCTGCAGACCCATTATAGACCTGTTGTAGACCTGTTATAGACCCATTATAAACCTGTTGTAGACCTGTTATGGACCCATTATAAACCTGTTGTAGACCTGTTATGGACCCATTATAGATCTGTTGTAGACCCATTATAGACCCATTATAAACCTGTTGTAGACCTGTTATGGACCCATTACAGACCTATTATAGAGTCATTGTAGACCCACTACAGACTTGTTGTAGAATTTTAGACCTGTTATAGACTTGTTGTATACCTGTTGTGGACCCATTATAGATTTATAGTAGACCTGGGACCTATTTCACGAAGCAGGTTTTACAAACTCTGAGTTTCTTCCACAACTCTGAGTTGATCTACTCTGAGATAGAAAACTCTGAGTTTTCGGTTTCACAACGGCTGATATGAGTTGGGTTAATCAACTCGGAGTAGTCTGACCCGGAGTTACGCGCGTGCACTGCAACTCTGAAAAGACAGCATCAATGGAACCCCGATTCGACGAGTCACCATGGAAACGGGGAAGCGAAAGGTTGCGTTTTTGAACGGGAAGTTTTTAACGCGCTCATATGGCGAGTTTGAACATGTTTTTAGAAAGAAGTGCAACACCGCTGCAGCTGCAAAAGAGAGAGAGACGGCATGGAGAACAGCCCGGATCAATGCGTAAGTTTAAATGTAGTCCTTTGTAATCGTAATAATATTACAGGGAATAACTGTCTGAATAGCAGCCTAGTAAGTTATTTCATTTAGGGGAAATCCTGACGGGGCAGCAGCTTAAGATGAAATATAAAAACACTGTTCAAACAGGTCAGACCTCGGCATTATCTCATGGAGGTACTTCATGTTGATCATGTTTTACATTGTAAAGTATCCTAAATATTAAGTGGCTGTTTGACTGTGCAGTTGTTTTATCCACACATAGCCTAAATGTCTGCATCCATATCATGTCCTGCTAAATAATTGAGCCTGTTTAAACTAACATAGACTTCTGCTCAGCCAACAGAAAGAAAGCAGATGCCTGTAAAACGGTGGAATAAAAGGTCATGGATGCATATGTATGTATATATATATATATATATATATATATATATATATATATATATCTTGTAATTGTAAGTAGTCAACACTCCAAAGATTTATCCAAATGGTAGTTTAAGTTTACTGAAACATGTCACTGATCTAGGATGAAGAGGATGAAACTGTGTCTGCTGCCTTTACAGAGGGGGATCCAGAAAGGCATACAGAGGTATGTTACTGATAGTTCTCTTCTCATTCAGACTTTGGGTGGAATATAGAGTGTGACATTTAGCCTACACTGAAGTATTGCACATTCTCATCCTTTTTAACAGAGCATGGCTGGACAGCAGCAGGATGGTTCCTCATCTTCCACTGCACAGACTGACACAGTGAGATGGATGTTCAGGAAACGTTCATTCTGTGGAATTCATGTGCAACTGTATAATTTAATGTCCTCTATGTATTCCCAGTTATCAGTAAAACAGATTTACAAACTGTATTTGCTGAGAAAAATAATAATAAACAACAGATTAGGAGGGCAGATCTGGAAAATGAAATACTGGAGCACAAGTTAGAGGTGGGTGATGGTCACAGGTGAATTATGTTAACTATTGGAACATGAACTGAACTATCTCTTTTATTTGTAGGAAATAAAGCAGACCAAATGAAATGTGTATCATGTCTTTATTTGCTGTGGTGGTGATGATGGTGACTTAAACTCTAAAGTGATTATTGCATACGGTGTCTCTGACTGCTCTGCTGTCCTGGATAGCTGC
This sequence comes from Acanthochromis polyacanthus, assembly GCF_021347895.1. Classification (NCBI taxonomy): domain Eukaryota; kingdom Metazoa; phylum Chordata; class Actinopteri; family Pomacentridae; genus Acanthochromis; species Acanthochromis polyacanthus. The sequence goes on along the minus strand of NC_067120.1, from coordinate 37,038,702 downwards.
AGGTGGATGGGCTCATCATCTGGGTCTTCAGTTTGTAGGGCAGGGTGTTGCTCTCCTCTAATAGTAATATTATGAAGAACAACACATGCCACAGTAATATCACAGGCCCTCTCAGGGGTCACCCTGAGGAGACGTAGGCTCTGGAAACGGGCTTTCAGCAGGCCTGTGGTCATCTCCACCCGGGCTCTGGTCCTGCAGTGAGTCCGGTTGAAGTTCTGTTGGGGGCCTGGTTCAGGGTCAGGGTATGAGGTCATCAGCCTGGGTTGGCATGGTAACCCCTGTCACCCAGCAGAAGGCCATCAAACTCTCCTGTAATGTATAGTGGATACATCAGAGCATATTAAAGGAGGGAGACAAGATAATTATATTGTGAAAATCTTTATGCTGCTGACCACGCTGCAGTCTGTTGCTCAGGTTAGACTCTCCATAAATCCTGGAGTCATGAACAGACCCAGACCACTTGGCCTCCACATTAGAAATGATGTATGCAGCATCACATATGATCTGGACAGTGCAGAGAATGACAGATGTTGAACTATGATGCAGTCTTTAACATTTAGAAACAGTAGTCAGTCTACCTGTAGCCTACCTGCACATTTATGCTGTGAATGGACTTCCTGTTCATTATGTGAGGGAGCTGTGATGGGGATGTGTGTGCATCTATGCAGCCAATCACACTGGGAAATCCTAAAAGAAATTAAAATGACTAATCCCAGTCTGAGGCTGCAGCACAATGTCATGAACAGAATATGATTTAAAATGAATTTAACAGATCTCTACATCATTCACCTGCAATCCTGTGGAACTCCTCTTGATGTTCTGACAGGTTTATGTCCACAATGAAGAGTAAAAGTCGTTTCAGAGCCAGGAAAACTTTTCTGACTGTCCTGCATACAGTTGTCTTACTGTAGTACTCTGCATCTCCGACATCATATAAAAACTTCCATTTGCAAAGAACCACAGCGCAACACACAATATCTGCTGGATGTGAGAGCATGACTGGCTGGTAATGTAAATGTAAGGACGGATTAGGTCGTTTATGTAGATTATGGACTTGAAACGGTACCGCTCAAACCGATAATTGTCCGGAAATGCGAGAACATTTATGCGCGGTCTGATAACAATCTACCGACGAATATTTAATTATCTGTGCAGTAATGCTGCTCCTTCATCCACTGGATCGTTAATAAAAGCTGTTCTACGCCAAAACTCGCTCGCTTACTGACTGAATGAATGAGGAAATGAAACAGCGTGTGGCTGAAAGAGGGCGGAGACGGAGAGAAACTCGAGGTTTTCTCAGATAAACCTGCTGCCGACCAGGTTAGAGTCATAGAGTCTGTTACTGCGGTAACTGACCGAGAGTTGAAGTTACCCCTCTTTGTGAAACAGGCTAGAGTTACCCCGCATTCCCTGGTTAGAGTTACCTCGCTTCGTGAAATGGAAAACTCTGAGTTTCCCTCATTTCAGGGTTAACAAACTCAGAGTTTTCACTAAACCTGCTTCGTGAAATAGGCCCCTGGTATAGACTTGTTGACCTGTTGTAGACCCATTTCAGTCCTATGTAGATTTGTTGTAGATCTGTTGTCAACCCACTGTAGACCTGTTGTAGACCCATTGTAGACCCATTGTTGTAGACCTATTGTACACCTGTTGTAGACCAATTATAAACTTGTAGTAAACCTGTTATAGACTTGTTGTTGATCTGTTGTAAACCCACTGTGAACCTGTTGTAGTCCCATTATAGACCCATTGTAGACCCATTGTTGTAGACCTATTGTACACCTGTTGTAGACCATTATAAACTTGTAGTAAATCTGTTATAGACTTGTTGTTGATCTGTTATAGACCCATTGTAGATCCATTATAGACTTGTTGTAGATCTGTTGTAAACCCACTGTGGACCTGTTGTAGACCCATTATAGACCCATTGTAGACTTGTTGTAGACTTGTTATAGACCAATTATAGACTTGTTGTAGACCTGTTGTACAACTGTTGTAGACCCATTATAGAGTTATAGTAGACCTGTTGTAGTCCCATCATAGACTTGTTGTAGACCCATTATAGACTTGTTGTAGACCTGTTGTAGACCCATCATAGACTTGCTGTAGACCAGTTATAGATTTGTTGTAGACCTGTTGTGCAACTGTTGTAGACCTATTATAGACCTATTGCAGATTTGTTGTAGACCTGTTGTAAACCCACCATGGACCTGTTGTAGACAGATTATAGACCTATTGTAGACAGATTATAGACATCTTGTAGACCTGTTATAGACCTGTTATTATTGTGCTATTAACCTGTTATTAATGTTCCAGACATTCTGCATTGTTTTTTTTTCCTCCACTTCAGGTCAAATGAAGCTTACAGCAGATATTCTGTATTTTTTTCTGTATTTGCATTATTTACTTGTTTGTGGCTGCAAACCGTCTCTCAGGTGGTCAGTTTTCATCCGATCACAAACTTCTCCTCCTTTGTGTTGGTCTCTGCAGGAATCAAGCTGCCTTTTGGCAACACAATGACACTGATGTATAATTTATGGACTCAGGATGCGCGGCGACGCTCCGATCTGCTTTATCCGCTCCCGACCTGACAGGATGCCCTCCATCGCCATGGCAGCCAGGTGTTCTGCGGTCTCCAGGAAACAGGTTTACATGCGTGTGGGCTGCGTGTTCGGTTCCCCTCCAGACGTGTTTCTCTGACCACACGTTAACTGTGCGTATTTACAGCTGCTTCACACCACTGCAGGTTAAATTTATCTCTTTGTCTAATTGTCTCTAACTTCTGTAAAACAACTGTTTCCATGGCGACTGTGGTCATAGCAGCCAGGAGCTAAATTCTATAAATACAGAAAGTTCTTTAACAAGTTGGAAAGGCTCCCTCTGAGTTCACACAGATTCTGGAGTCTAATGTTTTCTCTGTTGCAGAGCTGGAAATGATCAGATCAGAAACAACAGGGCAGCTACACACCAGCTCAATCATACATAGAATAGATGTTTTTACATGTAACTACAGAGTTTAGTTTTTTCATTATTTAACAAAACGTGGGTAATTAACAGATGCTTATTATTATTATTATTATTGTAAATAAAATAATAAATTGTTAATTTTAGATCTTGTTTTAACGTCCAAGTTTAGAAATATTGTTTTAATTAAAACATAAAAAATAAAACCACAGTTAATTAACAGATGCTTATTAAAATAATGAACTGTTGATTTAGAGTTCCAGCTCTGGGTTTTTCTGTTTGAGGGCAGGAGGTGGTTTAGTGGAGGCTGCAGCTCTGGAGAAGAAACCATTTCTCAGCCTGTTAGTCTGTGTTTTGATGCCGTGGTACCTCCTCAACAAAAACCACAAAGAGAAACGGTTGGAATGGGTAAAACAACATCTAAAGACCAACTTCTGGGATGGTGTGTTGTCCTGCATCAGAATGACAGCCTTTTTGAAAGAAGCAGGCTTCTTGTCGAACCATTGTTTGAACAGGGTGTTGCTTAGTAGCTCGCAGTATGTCTCAGAGTTGATTTTTACCCCCTCTGGAACTCGAAAGGGACCCACAACTTCATCTTTAATAAGTCCTGCCCAAACCATGACACCACCGCCACCTTGCTGCCGCTGTAAACGTTGTGGGGTTTCCTGTCCATTGGCCACCCATCCTCTTACCCAGCCATCAGGGCCATCCAAGGTGACTCCTCTCGTCTGTCCATAAAACATGCCTGAAGTTGGTCTTTAGAGGTTGTTTTGCCCATTCCAACCGTTTTTCTTTGTGGTTTTTGTTGAGTGGAGGCTGTTTGGGTGATTTCTTGACTGTTCCGTAATCTCTTAGGATGCAGCATCTGGTACTTCTAGGAACTTCAGGTAAGTCACAGCTTTTAAAGATGGTAGAACGTGATGCCAGCGGTCGTCTGGCTGCTTCTCGCTTAATTCTTCTCAGATCCTTTGATGATAAGGTTCTTCTTTTCTTTTCAACTCGCTTTTTTCTGCCATTTTGACTGTTTAGATATGCTTTTTGATGGTCCTAGTATCTCTTTCCAATTTCTTGGCAATTTTATTGGGACTAAGTTTTTCTGACAGCAACTGAACTATTTGGCTCTTTTCTGTAGACGTTAAGTCCTTTTTTTGGTCCCATTTTGATGAAAGCTAAAACTTGCCTAATAATTTGGCACATGCACTTTTGACATATGTGGTGATTTTCTTGCTTTAAATGTAATATAATTTGAAATGATGTCTGACAAATACAAAGTTAGCGTAGGAGAAGACTATTTAAAAGTGGGAAGGCCCGGACTTATTTCTAAGACTCTGTTTTGGCCAAAAAACCTACCTGCCTAATAATTTGGCACAGGGTGTAATTGGTTCATACGGTAAAAGCAAATCTGATAAATACGATGGACTTAGACCATTAAGAGCTTTAAAAACCAATAAAAGAATCTTAAAATCTATCCTAAAAGAAACGGGTAGCCAATGCAAAGACCTTAAAATCAGTGTAATATGGGCTCTCTTTCTGGTCCCCGTTAGCATCCGTGCAGCTGAATTCTGTAGGAGCCGAAGATGGGAGATTTTCTTTTGTGGGAGACCAGAAAGAAGAGCATTGCAGTAATCTATTCTACAGGTGATAAAAGCATGGATTAATGTCTCTGCATTGGCTTGAGAGAGAAACCGTCGCACTCGGGCAATGTTCTTTAAATGATAAAAAGCTTTTTTGGTAATGTCCCGGATATGTAGCTCAAAACTGAGCTCTGAATCGAATAAAACCCCTAAATTTTTAGCCTGCCCAAACAGATTAAAAGATAATGCTTGTAGTTTGCTGACCAGTTTCTCTCTCTTGACCCCTGAACCAATGACTAAAACCTGAATTTTGTCCTGGTAGTGCTGTAAAAAGTTGTCTGCCATCCATGATTTAATATCTAAAATACAGTTAAAAAGGGCATCGAGTGGCTGTGTGTCATCAGGAGACACGGCAACATAAAGCTGAGTTTCGTCAGCATAGCTGTGGAAATTGATGCCGTGTTTCCTGATGACATTACCTAGTGGAAGCATATAAAGATTAAAAAGAGTAGGGCCTAAAATTGAACCTTGGGGAACACCACACCCAATGTCATAACATTGTGATAAATGATCCCCAAGGTTCACATAAAACTTTCTATCACTAAGATAAGATTTAAACCAGTTAAAAACAGTGCCTGAGATGCCAATAAAATCATGGAGCCTAATTAAAAGAATTTTGTGGTCAACAGAATCAAATACAGCACTGAGGTCGAATAAAACTAAAACAGAGGGTAATTTGTTATCCATATTGCACCTGAGGTCATATTTTAGTCATATCCAGTTATTTTTTTTATTAATAAGTGATTGTTTCCATTAAAAAAAAATATGAAATTTGTAAAGACATGATCATAATGAACATAAAAACATTGTTTTTTTTAATTTTAATAAAACATATGCGTGATATGTCCTATAGACTTACAAAGTCCCTCAGTTATATACTGACCCTACAGATCTTTAACATTAAAACATCAAAAATATATTCAAACAGCAAAAAGAAGAGAGGTCCGAGGCACTCCGAGTACCTAAAAGTCCTTTAATAACTCATGGACGGCAGTTTACGTGTTTCGTCCACCACAAGGCCTTCATCAGAACAGAATTGCAGATTATACATAATCAAATTTGATTATGTTCTGATGAAGGCCTTGTGGTAGCAGAAACGCGTAAACTGCCGTCCATGAATTATTAAAGGACTTTTAGGTACTCGGAGTGCCTCGGACCTCTCTTCTTTTTGCTGTTTGAATGTTTTTTTTCCACTAAAAGAGCACCCGTTGTACTTCTTTTTATCCACTGATGCACTCACCTTTTGCCTGTTTTTACTTTTAAAAAATATATGTCCACTTACTAAAAGAGTTAGAATTCAAATAATAGGAATAAGAAACTTTTAGTTTTAGATCATGTCAAGAATAACAGAAAATATTTGCATGTAGCTTCACGTTAAAATCAATTTTCCAGTTGTTTTCCATTAGACACATTTTTTTAAAGTGTAAATCCTCCTGTGGATGATAATTCTTTGTAGGTTTATCACCTTTCAGTTAATCTAAACTCTCATTAGTGCAGCTTTAACTGATGAACCAAACAGCCCACTCCATCATTCTTCTAATTCCAGGATGTGGAATTCTGCACGTTTGCTCCAGGATTGACGGCGTTTTGATGCTTCGTTTCTGCTGTCTGTTCTGAGGCCTTTAGTGCTGCGGGTCAGTGAGTCGGCAGAGAATTAAAGGTTGGAGAGAAAAACGGCCCCGGGGAAGAATTGTGCATCTCGTTTAGCAAAGAGCAGCAATCAGCCGCATTGATTATCTGAAGGCTGGAATACGAAAAGAGCCGGAGCTGCTTCAGATCTGATTGCTGAAGGTTTTCTATTGTTTAGAATCCAGGTTACAAAGAGCCTGAGAACAGCAACAGAGGAGGAATAAAATGAGCGCAAAAAGACAACAGACTAAATAAACGGCTGAAAGAAAACCAACACAGTGCAGGAAAAGATAAAGAGAATGAAATCAGGGTGTGACACGTACAATATGTATGTTTTATATATAACATGAGATAAAATCTTGTTTATCTGACACATCTTTGGCTGAAAAAGTATGTCTACTTATAAAATTAATTTTGAAAAAAACAATAAAAATTGTAGTTAATGAACAAGTACTTATGATTGTTATGATAAACAAATTAATAAATGGTTCATTTTAGATCATGTCATGTATTTTATGTGTTTTTACATGTAATTTTAGGAAAAAATCTTGTATATCTGACAGATCTTTAGCTAAAAAAGTGCATTCACTTATAAAATTAATGGAAAAAGTAAAGTCATGCTCATTTAGTAAATCTGTAAGATTATTATTACAATGATAAATGTTAAATTTAAATCTTTTCAAATGTAATCTAATTTTTTACTTGTAACTTTAGATAAAATGTTGCATATTTAACAGATCTTTAATGCTAAAAATAAATTATGTTTTACAAAGGGGAATAAAGCAATAAACAAAAAATATATTTTGGATTTTCTTTTGCTAATATTGAATTATTCAGTGAGATATTTGTTTGCTGTTAAGGAAATCCATGGAAAAGATTCTTGACTCATTTTGAACAACTTTTGTGTGTTTTAGACATTTTTTTTTACCCTCCATTTTGGACAGATTTTACATTGTTTTGGCTAAAATTTCGATATGTTTTGGACAGATTTTGTGTCACTTTAGAAAGTTTTTAAGCCATTTGGGGTCCTCAAACAAGCAGAAAGTTCCTGTAAGTGAGTATAAATGGATGGATCCTTATTTCCTACAAAAAAAAAAAGTTTTTGGTTGACATTTCACCAAAGGTTCCAGTTTTTACATGTTTTGATTTGAATTCTCCTCAAAATTACTCAAAATAATTCGTCCAAAATAACCTTAGAATATGCCAAAACAACTCAAAATGGTAGATAATTGTAATAACGATCACTTATTGATCCTCAAAAGATGGAAAAAAAAAGTTCAAAGGCTCCTTCTAGGTTGGTATTGTGTCCCCATAAAACTCTTCTAAGTGTATATACGTATATGGATGGATCAATATTGTAGGGGCTGTGGGGGCCGCTGGGGTCGCTGCGGCGAGTGACTGTGTTCCGGGTGGGGGGACCGCTAGGCATCATGGGAAGCTATGTGTTCTTTGGGATTGTTTTATGGGGTTATTTGTGTGTTCGAGACGTTCTTTTTATTACTGGTTGCTTTTAGTTGTCCCAATTCTATGTTCTGAGTTCATTTTGTGTGTTCATTGTTTTCACATGTACCATGACTCAGGGGGGTTGTTGGGGGAGTGACATCGGCCTGCGAGCTGTTCCAGTGAGTGTGATTTTCTGAGTGCTTATTGTGTTGGTGACAATAAAGCCTGGGGCATTGACTGCAAGATCTGTTGTCAGTCCTGCCTTAGAGGGGAACTTCAGTTTTTTTCAACCTGGGGTCTGTTTTCATATATCTTGAAATGGAAATGAATTTTTGACATAGCTACAGTATTTAGCCAGGCAGGCAGCTTAGCAGCTCAGCTAGCGAAAAGTATGGGGCAACTTGCCCCCCCGCATCAAAGTCCGCCCTAACATGCTTTTTCCCCACACTGACCGGCTCAGATAGTCTCAATGAGTGTCCCACAACATACTAGAGATGAGAAGTGAACGAAAACCTCCACATTACTTGGCGATCGCTCTTTGTTGTGGTCTGTATCCAAATCTCAGGACGCTAGAAAACAAGTCTTGTTCCGAAATCGCACGATTTATTCTCACAGTGAATTTTAAAAACAATATTTAAGAAAGTTTTAAAGATAAAAACCTGAAATTTACACTTTTGTTTCTCATCATGATGTTGATTCAGAATCTGAAATACGAAAAGTATAATTTCTGAGGACATTAACAAAAGAGTTAATAACTCAAAAGTCAACTAGTGATTAACCAAATGTCACAATAATACAATAAACATAGAATGCTTATATTAAGCAATGCTTGTTATTATCATTGAGCTTTTCTGACTAACTGAGTTCTTGGTAAAGCAGCAGCTGTTTGTCACATCTCAGATGATTTATTAGCTTTTTCCTCTAAAGATTCTTTAATTTAAGAGGAAAATATTCAACATTTCTGAGAAAACTGCGTCAGAATTTGAGCTTTGTTGCTCTGAAGAGTCGCTCTTTACTCCTGAAGGACGAGCTTTTTGTTTCAGAATGTCGTCAAACATTTATCCTGCATTACTCACTCCTCCTTGAACTCTATAAAAAGTCATTTAACCAGCGTTTCTTTTTCTTTTTTTGCATCAAATTGTCAAACAAAATAACTACACAGCAGAACAAGAGGTGCGGTTTATGTCTCAGAGTTCGAGTTTCAATTAAAGAGCTGGAAATTATTCAAATATTTCAGACTAAATGCAGCAGTTCTGGTTGTGTTTAATATGACAAAATGATGAAATAAAAGTCAATTGTAAAGCAGCAAAACTGATAAAACTGTGACATTTCGGACTTTAACTCAACACAGATCTAATGCTTCATATATGCACAGATTCACAGTTTCTGTTTCATTTTCTTGTATTAATCACATTTTTTTGGGCTGTTTTTTCTCTCAGGAAATCTAAATGAACCACAGATCTGCAACAAATCCTCAACATCAGAGACTTTTCAGTTTGCAAAGCAAATCTGAGGCTTCTGAATATCTTAAACTGCAATCTAACTTCTCACTTCACAATCTTAACATCTGGACCGTACAGTCTAGGGTTCAAACCAACAACAGACCTGAAAAACGGAGAGAAATACACTGATCGTCCAACAATAAAAGTCCCACAATCTAATAATTTGTTTTGATAAGCTTCTGCATTGTCACAGCATTTATTTCTGTCCAGAGTTGCTTTGATTTTCTACCAACTTCTTATATTGATGATGAGTTGGACCGCTGTTCAAAGTCTTCTCCAGAACATCCCAAAGATCCTCAGTGGGGCTGAGATCTGGACTCTGTGGAGGACAATCCATCTCATGCTCCCTGATCCATTCTTCACTGTAAGATTTTCGCCCTAAGTTGGAACTCAGACTCTCCTACGCATCCCCTGTTAGTGAATGCAGCAGAATCCAAGGTGGCAAACAACCAGCGAAGGAAAACAAAGCCGTCTTCCTCTTATAGCGTAGCGTGACGATGTATTTGTCCACACCAATCGCCAACTAGTTCCATGTAACCAGTTCTGTTGTCTGTATATAAAGATGGACGTAGCATCTGGCTCCAAAATTGAAGCCCACCTGGAAGTGTCAAAAATTTGCAATATCACGCCGTCCGCTGGGGTTGGCTCCAAAAAGCTTTATCTCCATAGACCCCAATTCATCACCGGAAAAAATAAAATTTGATAGACTGATGTTCTACAGCTCAGGATTTTTTTCCCGTTAGTTTTCATGGTCAAAATGAGAGATCAGGTGGCCGATCTTAAAATAAATCAATACTGAATTTTAAATAAACTGTTAAAGTTGGCGGAGCCAGGGGGCGTGGCTATACTTGATTGACAGTCCCATTGACTGGTCCTGCCCCTAGTTGCTCTCCGGTCCAGTCTGTTTGATGACACTTTTTACGTCACTGGCTCCAAAAAATCCAAAATGGCGACCAGGAAGTAGCAAAATCCGGGCTTCATTTTCTCGGCGTTGAAACCAACGGGTGACGTCACGGTTAGTTCACGCCTGGTAATAACGAAATGCCGTAGGTTGAGGACGCCAAAAGTCGAGGACCTCCTGCATTCATCACTGCAGTAATTATCCAATGGAAGGCTCATATACTGAATATTCGCTTAGTTAAATCCAAGTGGCGACTTTTTTTGGACAGGAAGTGTAAATACAACAGAAGACTTTAATGAGAAAAAACAAAAGCAATCGATGTCAGAGCAATGGATCGAGGAACATCTGCAGATCACAGATTGTAAAATAAACTCTGCTTTATGATGCCTGTAAGCTTCATTATCTGCATTTTTAATATTATTACCTGAATTTCTGCATAGTATTAATAGTTTATGTATAAATAATGTCATTTAGAACACACTCTATAGATTCAACATTATCTGACCCAGAGTGAAACCGACCATCTTTGTCCAGATTCTATTTATAACCGGATCAATAACTGTAATAATCTTCATCCACAGTGACTCTCAGGCCTCAGAGTCTCTCCAGCAGCACAATAAAAGTCCTTTTATACTCCTTAAGCCTGTGATCTTGACCTGAACCCGATAAACCTCAGAATAAACCCAATATTTCTGTGACTCTGCCTTAAAAACATCTTGAACGTCCACTTCAGATTTACTGAGAATTCTTTAATTGCTGTTGAGCAGCTCAGGGTTGCAGTAAACAGGACTCCAGCAGCACTCAGCCGGTCCTCAGTAAACACACTGACCTTGATCATTGTCGCCTCCGCTTTATTCACTTGAAAAAAAAAAGTTTTTAAAATACTTAAAAGATGCTTCAACTTTCTGCTCCTTTCACCTCCATCCTCCTCCGTCTCTGCTCGGCTTTTTAGAAATGAAAGCATGACGCAGCTTCTCATCGAGACCGAAAAAGCCTCTTACTGATTTCATGTATTGAACTGCAAAATGTTGAAAACAGGGACTGAGAGAGTCCAGAAAACACACCTTAGAGCAGCCAAACACAGTGAAAAACCCCGAGGCAAGATGGGAAGAAACAGTCGGTTTATCAGGCTGTTTCCATTTAGTTTAAATCTCAGTCTGAAGAGCGACCAGCTGCCTCTGATGGACAGAATTTATCTAAAGATTGGTGACAGAAAACGTCCCATCTTCTTCAAAATGTCGGAAATAAAGTGTTTCCTCCGGTCATCAACTAAAACTCTGATTTTCAAGTTTCACGAATGCAAGTGAAAGCAGCATCGGATCGATTAAGACAACACTAGGCAGCAAGAATATACAGACGTTTTGAGAAATATTATTGCATCACAATGTCCAAAACCTGGATAATATTCAGGCGTGAACTAACCGTGACGTCACCCGGATTTTGCTACTTCCTGGTCGCCGTTTTGGATTTTTTGGAGCCAGTGACGTAAAAAGCGTCATCAAACAGGCTGGACCGGAGAGCAACTAGGGGCAGGACCAGTCTATGGGCGGGCCAGACTGAGAGCTGAAGACTCTCTTATCCCGCCCACATTTTACCGCAGAGACTTCTGTTGCTGCTTTCGGAATTCAGTCTACGCTAACAACGTTAGCTTCCACAAATGGAGGTAAACTTTATCACTAGTTGTCAAAGTAACTTACTGAAGTTTACTGTTGAAATATTCTAAATGTGGATGAAAGCCAAGTTCCATGGAATAAGCCTGCTGAAAGCCTCGCCCTGAAGGATCTGTCAATCATTCCAGACAAGACTGTCAATCAAGTATAGCCACGCCCCCTTGCTCCGCCAACTTTAACAATTTATTTAAAATTCAGTATTGATTTATTTTAAGATCGGCCACCTGATCTCTCATTTTGACCATGAAAACTAACGGGAAAAAAATCCTGAGCTGTAGAAAATCAGTCTATCAAATTTTATTTTTTCCGGTGATGAATTGGGGTCTATGGAGAAAAAGCTTTTTGGACCCAACCCCAGCAGACGGCGTGATATTGTTTTTGACACTTCCGGGTGGGCTTCATTTTTGGAGCCAGATGCTTCGTCCATCTTTATATACAGTCTATGATAATATTGCACAAAAGTATTAAAAACCTGGATCTTGTTACACAAAATTCTCAAAGAAATGGATATTGTTGCACCAAAGTCTCAAAAATTTGGGAATTTGCTTACAAAAGCCTAAAAAGTCTTGATATTATGGTACAAAAGTCTAAAAAAATCTAGTTATTGTTGCACAAAAGTCTCAAAAATCTGAATATTTACATACAAAAGCCTCAAAATTCTGGATATTATGGTAGAAAAGTCTCAAAAACCTGGATCTTGTTGCACAAAAGTCTCAAAGAAATGGACATTGGTGCACCAAACTCAAAAACCTGGATATTTACATACAAAAACCTCAAAATTCTGGATATTATGGTATGAAAGACTCAAATAACTGGATGTTGTTGTACAAGAGTCTCACAGAAATGGATTTTGTTGCACCAGAGTTTCAAAGACCTGGATATTTACAGACAAAAGCCTAAAAATCTGGATATTATGTTACGAAAGTCTCAAAAACCTAGATGTTGTTGCACCAAAATTCTGCAAATCTCTCAGCAGAAAGTCTTGTTTTTTAGTTCCCAGATTGGCCTTTTAAAAGGCTGGATAATAATCTTTGAAGGCATTTCTTAAAAATGTTCTTTGGAGAACCTTCAACATGGGGAACATGTTTCTTGAAGGCTCACTGAATGCTAGTTTTTATGTTTCTCTAGAGGTTCACATCAAGAAGATTTCAAGAAAGTTGTAGTTTATTATTATTGTGGACACAAGTAGAAACCTTTTGGAAACCTTCAAGATACATTCCCTGGTGGTTCCCTAATGGTTCCCTGTTGGTTAGTTCTTGTGTAATTTGTAAATTATAACATATTTGTAAATTACAAACACAGACCAGAAAACAGGAACCTTTGAGGTATGTCCTCTAAATGTTCCCTAAAGGTTAAAGGTGCTAGTTTTTGTATAATTTTACAAGAAAGTCAGAGTTTATAAACAGAAACCTTCAGGGAACATTTTGAGGACATACCTCCTCTAAATGTTCCCTGAAGGTTAAAGGTGCTAGTTTTTGTATAATTTTACAAGAAAGTCAGAGTTTATGAACAGAAACCTTCAGGGAACGTTCTTCAAAGGTTCTCCAGAGGTTCATGTCAGAAACTCATAGCTTGTTGTAGACACAAATAGACACATTTAGGGAGCCTTCAGGATATGTTTCCTGGTGGTTCCTTGACGATTTCCTTTGATAACGTCTTGAAAACATTTTTTAATGTTGGTCTGAAAACGTTCTTTTTGTTTTGTCATAATCTAACAACATCTTCTGAATGTTCCAATTAAAACACTATGTCTTAGTTAAAGGCATTAGAGGAGATTTAATTTCCTATGACTTTGAACGTAGCATGCGCACATACAACCTCTCCCTCACCCCCCTCTAACCTCCCCCCTCTTAACATTTACGAAGAAACGCCCCCCTCCAGAAACTTGCGTAGCACTCGAGAAGTTGCCTACAGCCACAGTATAACACAATAATACATTTTACCTGTCCAGAAGGAATTTAGCAACCGAGGCATCTGTCTTTAGGTCCATTTGTTGCTTGAGCTGACGCCATCACCCAAATGACTCGCCAATAATCACTTTTGTTTTTGCATTCTCGCAATCCAGTTGTCTTTTATTTTCTCTGACCTCAAAAAATGCCTTTCTTTTACAGCTGGGTCCCCCTGGATCTTTATCTGCCATTATGTCAAAAAAGATGAGCAAAACAAGTCGCCAGCTAACTACGAAGCTATACCAAAGCAACACATACAGAAAACACGTAAGTCCAAGGCGTACGTAATCTACGTAACTAGGCCTGAGCCGGAAGATTTTTGATTGACAGGAAAGGGAGCAAACCAAACGCCTCGGTCCGAGCGCATTGATTGGCTGATGTTTTTCAGGTCCTGCCATATCCACAGTTTTTTATTTTTTTATTTTTTATTTTTTTAGAAACCATACATACAAGTCCACTAAAGGTCAGTATATTCATTTTATGTGAATCAGACAAATTATACAAAAAAAACCCATCCTCCATAATGCCTTTAACTGTTTGTCTGAAGGAACATTATTTGAAATGATAAACGTACTTAAAACCTTCTTGGAACATTAGATCAAAATGTTTTCTTCAGAACATTATTAGAACTTGTAGGTAACGTTAGCCACTGTTGTGAGAACACAGTTTTAAACAAACAGACCTCAAAACAAAAACAGGAACTGAAGTTTAGTTTGTTGCTTCCGGCTGTTTAGAACAATTTCCTACCAGTTTATTAAAAAGCTGCAGCATCCATGTGAGAGTCCACGAAGACAGAGAATTTTATTTCCTTCGGGATTAATAATGTTTTACTTCGTTTTATCTCAAGCTCAAAACTAAAGCAATTTCATAACTAGTTATAATTCTACATTAAGACACGTCATCCTTTAAAACGTTTCTGGAGACGCCCCTTATTTCCTCAGATGAAGTGAAGTTGAGTCTGTTTTTAAGGTGAACAACAGGAAGATGTGATGTAAAATCCCAACAATTCTTCAACAGAACAGTGGCAGCAGCTGTCAGGAGTTTACTGTCTGGTTTGGACAGTTTCTGAGTAAAAGCTGCAGGCCTTGAATCCGAACCATCTGAATAAAATGTTAGAAATTCCTGCAAACTGAGTCACCAGTTCAGATGCAGATGCTGTTATAAACTTGTGGACTGAACTCTGTCAAATCAAACTGTGTGTTTGAAGGCTGTTTGAAGTAAAATACTCTAAATTCTCTGAAGGCAGCCACACAGTGTTTGCTCATTCAGCCACTCTGTGATGTTTTTTTATAGCAAAGGACACCAAAGGGAGACGATCTTTGAAAAGATCAAATGGTTGGGACGGATTTTTCTGAATGCGGCGCTGCTTCTTTCTCTTTAGTTAATGTCAGGTTTCAGATTTTAGTGAGAAAAAGGTTCAAGACAAACGGGAACGTTCAGGGAACATTCTCTTAACGTTAGTTTTTGTAGAGGTTTACAAGAAAGTCACATCTTGTGGCAAACACAGCCCAGAAAACATTAACCTTTAGGGAATGTTCCCTGAAGGTTTCCTGATGCTTAGTTTTGGAACAGTTTTATAAGAACATCACAGTTTGTTGTAAACACAGAGCAGACAACAGGAACCTTTAGAGAACCTTCAGAGAATGTTCCTTGAAAATTTGTTTAGGTAGAATTTCACAAAAAAGTTGCAGTTTGTTTTGAACACAGTCGAGAAAACAGGAATCAGGAATGTTACCTGAAGGTTCCTTGAAGGTTAGTTGTTGTTGAGTATTACAAAACAGTCATAGCTTTTTGTTCTGAAGGTTCATCTCAATAACCCAAAAAACATACATTTTCAGGTAACCATCTGGGCAACCTTCAGGGAAAGTTCCCTAAAGATTCCTTGAATGCTCGTTTAAGTAGAATTTTACAAGAAAGTTGGAGTTTGAAAACAGAAGCCTTCAGGAAATATTCCTTGAAGGTTATCCAGACCTTCATGCCAAGACTATTTCAGGAAAGTTGGGCTTTGCTGTAAACACAAATAGAAACCTTGAGGATACGTTTTCTGGTGGTTGCCTGTTGGTTCATTTTTGTAGAATTTACCCTTAACACAGCCCAGAAACCTTCGCGGAACCTTCAAGAAACATTCAGTGGAGAATATTTCAAGGATGTCACAGTTTTTAACACAGCCCAGATAAACAGAAATCTACAAGCAACTGTCTGGACAACCTTCAGAGAACGTTTCCCAAAGTTTTAGAAAATTTGTTGTAAGGACAGCCAAGTTAACAAAAACCTTCAAGGAATGTTTCCGAAGGTTGCTCAGTGGTTAGTTTTTGTAGGATTTCACAAAAAAGTGACATATTGTTGTAAACCCAGCCCAGAGAACAGGAACCTTTGAGGAACCTTTCAAGCAACAGTCGAGAATATTTCAAGAAAGTCGCAATGTTTGTTTGTCAGAAAACAGAAATCTTCAGGCAACTATCTGGGAAACATTTAGGAAGTGTTTCCAAAGTTTTCCTAAAGGTTCCCTGCTGGTTTTGTAGAATCTTACAAGAAAGTTGGGGTTTGAAAACAGAAACATTCTGGGAACATTTCTTGTATGCTCGCCAGCGGTTCATGTCTACAATATACCAGAAAAGTTGCAGTTTGCTGTCAGCACAAATAGCAACCTTCAGGGAACATTCTCTAAAGTTTCCTGAAGGATCCCTGACAATTGCACTTATTTGTCTTATTTTTGTAACAAAAGTGTTTGTCTTGCTAGAACTGTAATTATTTTTATTTACTCAGTAGACTTTCATAGCCACCTATAACCATGCACTCTAAAAAAAAATCTCTGGTTCAACAAAAACAACCAGTTTGCACCAATGTTTTTGATGAAGCTTCACTACATTTGGGAATTTACCTGTTTATCTCCAGTCAAGTTTTAATACCAGTCAAGACATACTGAAGACAGAACTTAAAATGTCTTTAACACACCACTTGTTGAGTTACCTCAACTTAAATTTACTTTCAAACCAACCAACACGTCCATTAGAGTTTAAATTGATGCAGAACAGTAATATGTCAACACAACCAATCAAATTAATGTTTAATTTCATTTTCATCAGTGGACAGGAGCAGAATAGACCTCTCATAGATCAGGGCTTTAAAGCGTTGCATTGACGTGTTCGACTACGTTGGTGAATCTGTGATGTTTACTCAGTCTAGTAACACTTAGCGGACGATTGTACGTCTGAGTTTAGCTGCACATGTCGGCCGCTAATCTTCCCCACATGGGAGGTGTCGGTCCGTCTGGTTGGATCCTTCAGCCAACTGGACGAGTTTCATCAACAGCTGAACACAGAAAGACACAGTTTAGAGACATTAACGTGGACGAGACAGTGGAGTTTATAGAAGGATCAGGGAGGAAGATGAAGCAGGAAACAGCCGAGATGTGAAGAAGAATCTGGTGGAAGAACTCCGATCCTTCAGCCTGCAGATAATATTTCTCAGACATGTCGATGGACGTCCAACAGCACGATCAATAACATCGATTTCTCAATTATTTATGATAAAACAGCTGCTGGACCTCAGGCTATTGATCCAGTGTCATTCGTAACAGGGATGATGTCTGACCTCCTGGTGACTCTGTTTGATGGAAGCTGAGATGGAAACTGCACTGTAAAAACAACAACAAAAATGCTATACAACTGAAACTGTGACAATAATAACAAATATCTCTAAAATAAAAGCTTTCTCTTGCTTTGAATACAGCTTAATTTTACGGTAACACACTGTAAAAAAAACCTTTCTGTGCAGTTTTGACCCCTTTTTGTTCTGTTTTCAGTTACTTTTAGAGTCAACATGTAATTTAATACTAACACTAATCACTGATTTTACCAGATAAAATAACAGAACAGAAACATTTGGAAGAAAACAGTTTAAAAAATACATTTTTCTTTTAACCCTCCTGTTGTCCTCATTTACAAGCAACAAAAAATATTGTTTCCTTCGGTGTTGGCTTTGAACCGCAGTGACTGCTCGGCATCAGGTGGACCGGCTCATCCTCGTAAGACTCCTCCTGTAGCCTTGAGGGGACCACAGGAACATTCAGCAGCTGTTAGTTCTTCCTGGCTGCTGGTAGAACGGCTCTGAAGTTTCTTGTACTCGTCTTATCTGGAACAATCTAACAGCCTAATCTGTGAACAGCGAAGTAAGAAGCAAACACACAGGCAGAGATTAGGACTCAAACTAGATTTATTATAGAAAACATATCAATTTAGAGGCATGTGTTCACACATGTGGCTGAATAGGAGGCCGTCCAATCAGACTCGAGCTCTTCACTCTGTAGGTTGTTGGTTCGGTGAGACTCTTGAACCTCCATCAGCTGACATTCATGTTTGATGGTCTTCCTCTCTAGTGGCAGATGATTCATCCATGAATTCAGCAGCTACAGACTGAAATGAAGCTCATGCTGCCGTTATTGAATTCCTGTTCCAGATCAGATGTTCAGAGCTCACCTTGAATGCTGCCGTCTGCTGTCTGATAGTTTTTCTCATTGTTGTCTTCAATAAAGTCTTTTTCCTCGTGTCAGGATGTGGTGAGACTCTTTCTTAGTCGCTGCAGACGTCCCTCATTGTGCATCTCCAGAGAAGAAGCAGAAAAACTGGTCACTGCTTCTGCATCACAAATGCTCTCCAGCACCGAGTGTGTTTCAGGAATTCATTCATTGTGAACTTTGAAGGAGAAGAAACTTTACAGCTGCCAATGAGCTCCAATTGTGGATGTTTGAGGAAATGAAGTTCATCAAATGAACACTTGATTTTTTCTGATAACTCTCATTAAAATACTGAAGGAATCTAACATAATAAGCTGTAAACTCTCAGGCAGCTTCTGTTAAAGTTTGTCTATAATTCTCTCATGTTGTGGAACCAGGACTCTGCAGAAGCTCCTTCAATCAGATATTCAGATATTTGTGTGTTTCTATTTAAGGCCTCAGGTTTGAACGTACAGCAGAGGATCAGAAAGGAGTGGTTTTAATATTCAAAGCAGTCCAGTAAATGTTTGGAGTAAAATGATTTAAATGTTGATTTAGATAGATTTGTGTTAAATAATATTGTAGAGTCTCACTTATATCCAAATGAGTTCAGTGTATTTACATTTTATAGAATATTTGACTTCTTAATCTCAATACTGTAGAGTCTGACCGTAAATATTATGTCAGTTTAAATAATATTGTAGTGCAGAGTCATGAACTTTAATCAGCTAAACTCACATAATAAATATCAGTGCACAATCTGAACCTGAACATTCATATTATTGAGGTAAATTTACACAAATCATGATATTTAGAGTTTTAACTGAATCTTTTCATATTGTGCTGATAAACAACAATAACCCAACTTTCAGATCATATTTATTGTGAGGCTAAATTCCTCCACATTCTGGCTGTAAATAAATAAAAATAAAATCTGTTCATTTCCACATTATGCACATTTATTTATTCTTAACATCTCAGACTGAATGGTAGCTGTCAGTAAAAACAAACTCATCTGCTGGACTGCAGATGAGTTTGAAACATGGACAGAATTTAACACTCATGTATCCATGGCAACGCTAAAGTTTCTGCTTCTTACCAAAGTTCACAACAAAAGTAAAGATTTTAATGTAAAACTTCAGGGATGACTGCTGACCAGGAGCATTCTGATCAATACTTCATGATCAATATCAGGACAGATGTTACAGTTCCAGCTGTTCCACTCGACCAGGGGTCGGCAACCTTTAACACTCAAAGAGCCATTTCGACCCGTTTCCCACAGAAAGAGAACACTGGGAGCCGCAAAATCCTTTTGGCATTTAAAATGAAGACAACACTGCATATATCGCTTTTTTTTTTTTTTTTACCTCTATGCCCTTGTTAATCAGTCGTGATTAATTAATTACAAAGCCTCTAATTAGATAGACTCATTTTTTTAACTGTATCCTTCCACTAATATTTATCTTACTTGGTTAATGTCATTTTTGCTCCTGGACCTCATATGTTACCTAATTGCTACCAAACCAATGCACATAAACACGCGGAATCTGTAGCATATATTTCTTTATTTATTATACATAGAAAAGGGCTGGTCAAACTTTTTCTATAACTACTTGTACCAGAGATAACTTTAAGGGACCCGAAGACACAGCAAACGTGTATAATCAGGCGGAACAAATCCGCAAAAGAAAACCACTGCAAACCACTCAATATGTGACGATTTACAAAAAGCACAGCAATTCACTGCAATGTACACTCAACACCTCACACGATCGGGTCTTACAGGGTTAACTTGGCCGCGCAGGGTTAGGGGAAGTGACCAAGACAAACAAAAAAACATTTAAGATTAATAAGTCAGTCCGTCCGTACACACAAACACAGAGGCTGAATATACAATTTAACCTCCCTAGGGGACGGACTAACAAAAGCAAAAAACACTAACAAGGACAGCAGGTGACAATGGACAGTGCTGTAAAACAACAACAATAAAATTACCAGAATGTACAACTAACTTTTTAAAAAACTTTATTTTGTTGATAAAAATTCTAAAAAACCCACTGTACCTGCATGTCATGAACGCCTCACACACAGCTTCAATCACCACCACGGGTCCTCACCATCACTTGGCTTAAAACCGCATTTGGTCCTATCACAAAACACAATTACCGTATTTTCACGACTATAAGGCGCACATAAAAGTCTTAGATTTTCTTCAAATTGTGCGGCGCGCCCTATGGTGCAGTGCGTCCTGTGTGTGTTGTTGTTGTTGTAAGGCGGACGTAGACCGGGTGGTTTTTTCCACGCATCACCATCGCTGTTGATCTGTGACTCTATGCGTGCCCATCTCACAGCCGATGTGAAAAAACAAGTGAAGCAAATGAACTCTGAGCTTGCTGTCATTCCGGGAGGCCTGACAAAGGAACTCCAACCGCTGGACATCGGTGTGAACCGGCCGTTCAAAGTAAGGCTGCGAGCGGTGTGGGAGCGATGGATGACCGATGGAGACCACAGTTTCACTAAGAGTGGAAGGCAGCGCCGGGCGAGTTACGCCACAATTTGCGAATGGATTGTAAATGCTTGGGCTAACGTGTCTGCTGGCACTGTTGTTCGAGCTTTCGCAAAAGCCGGCATCATTTCCGAGGCGCCGCACGGCACGGAAAGTGACTCTGACAGTGAAGAAAGTGAGCCTGGCATGTTTGATGGAGGTTTAGCGCAGCTGTTCAATTCAGAAACAGAGGATGAGGACTTCCATGGGTTTGATTGATGACGATTACCGGTAAAAAAAAAAAATATGTGAATACCAAACTCAGTTTTACTCCCGCTCTATTTTTAAATACGCACACTTGTATGCTTGTGTGTGTTGTTGTAAGGCCGACGTAGTAGAGGACACCATGAGAACGTTAAAGGGGGAAGTGTGGGCGTGGATTGTATATAAAACCCTCGCCATATAATCAGGTGCGCCTTATGTGTGTTTTAAATACAGTAATGGCACACATAACTGAGACTGCGCCTTTTGGTACAGTGCGCCTTTTGGTCGTGAAAATACGGTAAGACCTGCACACCACTATCACTCTTTCACACTTCCAAAATGGCGTAATATTCTCCTACCACTCACCCAACGCTTCAAACGCGACCAACACAGCGTGGGTCCAGCAAACAGCCTGGCTCCCCACAGAAACTAGCACCACACGAGGGGCTGGGCTACCCACTTCCTATTTATCAGGGTTCTACCTGTGGGACCACAGCGACACCCCCTGGTGTCACCCCTTACATCCCTCCCCAACAAGGAGAATCGTCGACCCGACGACTTTAAAACAAAAGTCATAAAAATTATACTGCCGCTTTATTAACACATGCGGACTGTGGCAGTCTATGTAAATTCGAATGTTGTCCTGCTGTTTTTCTAACTGACCTCCGAGGCTCAGAAACTAAGGTGGTGCCAGTTTCCTTAGTGGGATCTCGGCCAGGGAGATGCTGAATGTCAGACAACCCTTGACCCTCATTCACAGTAGAAACCATAGCGTCACTGTCTAACCCTAATTCATCCTCTGGTTTGGACAGATCTGCCTCTAATAGCTCAGTCGGTATCCCTTGAACGTTATTATCCTCTGCCCTACGTTCTGGGACACTCCTCAACTCTGTCCTATGCACTTGGCGGAGGGGGCCCTCTTGCCCTACAGGAACTACAGAATAAACAACGCCTCTTAGGGGTGGGGGACAGACTACCTGATAGGGGGTTGAATCCCAAAAGTCTTGAATTTTATTCCTTCCCCTGACTGAGTGATTTCTTGTGTACACCAAATCACCCTCTTCAAAATCGTCAGCCATCTGTCGATCCTGCTCTTTCAATTGTCTCTGTGCTCGACTCCTCTCCAACTTCCTCTGTACAGTCTCATAAGCTACATTGAGGGACTTCTGGTGTTCCTCCACCCACTCCTCCAAAGGAAGATCCTGCTCAGCCTCTTCATTCCCAATCAACATGTCTACAGGCAACCTTGGCTCCCTTCCAAACATTAAAAAATAAGGGGTTTTGCCTGTTGATTGATGCACAGTGGTGTTGTAAGCATATGTTACCTGTGATAAATGCTTAGGCCATCTACGCTTCTGTTCAGGTGGAAGGACTCTCAACAGATCATGCAGTGTCCGGTTAAAACGCTCACACTGACCGTTTCCGGACGGATGATAGGGCGTAGTACGACTTTTGCTGATGTTATAAATTTTACACAACTGTTGCACGAGACTACTTTCAAAATTTCTGCCCTGATCAGAATGGATACGACTCGGCGGGCCCAACAATTGAAACCAATGTTTGACCAGAACATCTGCCACTGTGCTTGCCTTCTGATCCTTAGTGGCCACCGTCTGTGTGTATTTGGAAAAAACATCAGTCATCACTAACACGTTTTCCTTCCCATCTGTAGAAGGTTCTAACATGGTAAAGTCTATGGCCAATATCTCGTGAGGCCGGGACGCTCTAATTGTACCCATATAAGTTTTTGTTTTAGGTACTAATGCTTTAGAGAGCACACATCTCTCACAGACTCTACACCACTTCTCCACATCACTGTGCATGTTAGGCCAATAACACCTAGCGCGAACCAGTTGTAAAGTTCGCTCTACCCCCTGATGCCCATGTTCATCGTGTAGTAAGCGAAGGACACGCTCCTGTAAACACTGGGGCAGCACCAGTTGCTGAAACTCCCCCCCCCATCGGGACTATAAACACAACGATAGAGGACGGAATCTTTCATTCTGAGGCGGCCCCACTGACGGACTAGTTCTCTCGAGCCCTTACTTAGTTCCTGTCTTTCTGTACTATTAGGCATCCGCCTCTGTTCCCAGTATTTCAAAATACTGCCAATTACTGGATCTTGCCGTTGCATGGTACACAAATCACCTGGCTCCAACCCCGGGAGCGCACTTATTTCTGCCAGAACCCCTGACACTCCCTCGCCCTCCTCTAAAGACCCATTCTCAATAATTGGGTGAAGTCGGGACAAGGCATCTGCATTGGAGTTCTGGGAACCCGGGCGATATTTTAGAGTTAAGTCAAAAGATGCCAATTCTGAGGCCCACCTCTGCTCAGTGGCACCTAATTTTGCAGTTGCTAAATGACTTAAAGGATTGTTATCTGTATACACTGTACATTTATTTCCAAGTAAGTATTCTCTAAACTTCTCAGTTACTGCCCACTTAAGGGCAACCAACTCGAGCTTCATAGAACTGTAATTGTTCATATTACGTTCTGTAGGTTTCAGACTTCGACTGGCAAACGCGATGGGTCTCAACTTACCCCCCTGCTCCTGGGATAATACTGCGCCCAGCCCTTCATGACTTGCGTCCACCTCCAGGACAAAAGGATAGCAAAAATCTGCATAGGCCAGAACAGGGGTGGTTATCAAGGCAGTTTTAAGTGCAAAAAAACTTTGTTCACATGCAAGATCCCAGACTTCTGCTAATGGCTTCCTTGGAGTTTTACCTTTCCTACCCGCAGGGAGAAGTTTTGCAACCAGTTTATTCAAAGGGCCAGCCATACTTGAAAACCCAGCAATAAACCGTCTATAATATGAGGCAAAACCTAAAAATGATCTCAACTCTGCCAAGTTTTCGGGCTGTTTCCAATCTCTCACCACTGCCACCTTATCAGGATCTGTGGATACACCCTCTGCAGACACAACGTGGCCCAAGTACTTAACAGACTTTTGAAAGAAATTACATTTAGCCAGTTTAACTTTTAACCCTTGAGTTTCTAAACGAGAAAAAACTTGCTCCAATCGGTCAAGATGTTGCTGGACCGTAGAAGAAAAAACAATTACATCATCCAAATATAGGAGAACAGATTGATAACGGCAGTCCCCAAATAGGCGCTCCATGAGTCGCTGAAAGGTGCCAGGCGCATTACATAACCCGAAAGGCATACGGTTAAATTCAAATAAACCGAAGGGTGTACAAAATGCTGTTTTTGCCTTATCCTTTTCAGCCATTTCCACCTGACTATAACCACTGGCCAAATCTAGTGTTGAGAACCACTGCGCACCAGCCAATGCATCAAGAGACTCCTCTATTCTGGGCAGAGGGAACGCATCTTTTCTCGTTTTTGCATTAAGCATCCGATAATCAACACACATACGAAGAGAACCATCTTTCTTTAACACCAAAACTATTGGTGAAGAATATGGGCTACTGCTTTCTCTGATTATGTTACTTTTTAACAGCTGTTGTATATGGTTACGTGCAAGTTCATATTGGGAGGGTGGAATTCTTCGATACGGCTGTCGCACTGGAGCCTCATCTAACAATGGGATTTCATGCTTAATCAAGTTTGTGCAACCTACATCTAGATCATTTTTGGCAAACACTGCACTATATTTATTTAACAGCGCCCTCGCTCGATGTCTCTCCTCCTCCCCTAAGTTTTCAAACTCTGGTAGGTTAAATTCTGCTTCCCCTACAGTTGCCTCATGACTCTTAATAAAAGCTGTACAACTCTCTGAGTCTACAGAAATCTCTATCTGCGCCTGCTCCCCAAAAACCACATCTGCTGTTTGAACAGTAGCAATTATTCTACGTGGAGACAACCAAACATCTGTAGTACCTACATTAGTAACGGGCACAAATGCTTTCCCCCGTTCTGCCTTTACCAATGAAGGCGAAACCAACAGCCCCTCTGGTAGTTCATTGTATTCAGGCCCTAATGGTTCCACCACTAGATCTATAGGTTGGTTAAGCGGAACATGTGGACAAGTTACTGGGACATACTTCAAGGTGCCTGCTGGGATAATAAAAGGCTTCTTACCCTGCACTCTTACTGGATGAGGATCTGGGGAGCTGGTCATGGCCTCCATCACCTGACAGCAGCGCAGAACCTTCCTCAAGCCGGTTGGGGCAGATCTGAACACTGCTGCCTCCCAAAGGTCAGGGCCATGAATCCTCAGCAGTTCATAGTACAAGGGATTAAACACATTCATACCAAGCACACCCGGTACAGCTAACTTCTTTTGCCTCATATGACTGTCAGTGGGATCTTTAACAATCAAAACACCACGACACGGGAGACACACCCCCAAAATGTGTAAGTCCAGTTCTATATAGCCCAGATATGGTATGTTCAAACCATTAGCAGCTTTTAAACCCAACCAGTTACAATCTTTCAATTGCATATCAGACCAGTGGGAGAAATGATCATTAAAGTAGCTCTCAGTTATTGTGGTCACCATGGAACCACTGTCCAATAAACAAGGAACCATGACCCCCGCAAAATCAATCTCAGCATCTAAACATTCTCCAATCAAATGATTTACATTGAATTCAGAATCCGTATTACTAGAGCCCAATGCCCCCCCCACCAGCGTTTGGCTCTGAACGCTGGCAGGCTCTAGTTTTCCGTAAGCTGACTCTGCGTGCCCTCTTTAGGTCCATCTTTCACAGGACAGTTCCGTGCAATATGACCCGCTTGATCACACCTAAAACAGATAGGTTTCCCATCAGTTGTTTGTCTGGGTCTCGTAAATCGGGTTCTCGCTGGAGGTGCGCTTTGAGAGGCAAGTGCTTTAACAACTAAATCAAGTTGGGTCTGTTGCGCTTTTAAAAGTGACATTAACTCATTATATTGTAAGGAGCCCGAAACACTTTCACATGAAGCAACAGTTTCGTTAGAGGCTAAGTTGCATTCACTGTTTTTAGACTTAAACTGCCCACCACACTGTGCCATCCATCGAGTGGCTTCAGCACGAACCTCCCGAATGGTCCAAGTTGGATTGGCACAAACTAAATCCCGGAGCCTGATTTTTAAAGCCTGATCCCGTACCCCGTCACAGAATTGGTCCCTCAAATCTTTTGAGGTGGCAAAAGAGGCAGCCTGGGCATCCGACTTAACAATCATGTCCATTAAATCCATCAGTGAATGCGAAAAATCAATCAACGATTCACCGTCCCAGAGAATGATGGCAGCTTCCTGTCCTGCTGGACATATATAACAGGGGCTGATGTTTGAATAACCCCCCTCCTACCGCCCCCATTGAGGAAGACGGCCCTCCAGTGTCCATGTTAACAGTTTGATTAGCAGTCTTCAGTGCTGCTAACTCAGTCTCAAGTTCTTTGATACGCTGCGACATAGCTTGCCTGTCTTCTTCACTCATGGTTGTAAACAGCCCAACCAGGTCAGCGCAGTCTCCTGGGAGCGTGCCTCCTCCCACTGCCCCTGCTGTCCTTGTACTAAACAAAACTTAACTGGTCACTTCCCAAGTTATCCTGCCGACAACGCCAAATGCTACCAAACCAATGCACATAAACACGCGGAATCTGTAGCATATATTTCTTTATTTATTATACATAGAAAAGGGCTGGTCAAACTTTTTCTATAACTACTTGTACCAGAGATAACTTTAAGGGACCCGAAGACACAGCAAACGTGTATAATCAGGCGGAACAAATCCGCAAAAGAAAACCACTGCAAACCACTCAATATGTGACGATTTACAAAAAGCACAGCAATTCACTGCAATGTACACTCAACACCTCACACGATCGGGTCTTACAGGGTTAACTTGGCCGCGCAGGGTTAGGGGAAGTGACCAAGACAAACAAAAAAACATTTAAGATTAATAAGTCAGTCCGTCCGTACACACAAACACAGAGGCTGAATATACAATTTAACCTCCCTAGGGGACGGACTAACAAAAGCAAAAAACACTAACAAGGACAGCAGGTGACAATGGACAGTGCTGTAAAACAACAACAATAAAATTACCAGAATGTACAACTAACTTTTTAAAAAACTTTATTTTGTTGATAAAAATTCTAAAAAACCCACTGTACCTGCATGTCATGAACGCCTCACACACAGCTTCAATCACCACCACGGGTCCTCACCATCACTTGGCTTAAAACCGCATTTGGTCCTATCACAAAACACAATTAAGACCTGCACACCACTATCACTCTTTCACACTTCCAAAATGGCGTAATATTCTCCTACCACTCACCCAACGCTTCAAACGCGACCAACACAGCGTGGGTCCAGCAAACAGCCTGGCTCCCCACAGAAACTAGCACCACACGAGGGGCTGGGCTACCCACTTCCTATTTATCAGGGTTCTACCTGTGGGGCCACAGCGACACCCCCTGGTGTCACCCCTTACATAATGTTAGCTGGAAATCAATATTTTGCGAATGTCTATTTAACTTGTAAAATCTATTTATCTTAAGCTAATAACTTTTCCCCGGTAAGTCGCTGCCCTATTTTCCAAGACGACACTCCTCTGACACTCTGACCTGCTGCCTGGACATCGAGCCGTGTTCTTGCGAGTAACGTGTATTACCCTATCATGAGTACTTTTAACTCAAAGACCAGACGTGTCTGTCTTGGAGTGGAGCTTTAATATACAGGTTTGCCATTCTTGAGTACAAAACGATGTGAAACTACAGACGGTGCTTCTCCAGGAGTAAAACAAAAAAAGGCATGAAACGTGTGTGAATCGGAGCTCCGTGTTGTTTCTCTGCATCAATTTGCGCTCTCATGTCACAGGGGAAAACCCCAGCAACACATCCGGTGGAGTGATACGTCAAAGTAAGAGCGGTAATTTCACAATAAAACTATATTAAAATGCATTGAAACGCGCCTGAAAGGCAGAACAATTTATTTTCCAAAGTTACAGGGAGCCACAACAGAGGGCTGAAAGAGCCGCATGCGGCTCCGGAGCCGCGGATTGCCGACCCCTGCACTAGACTGCAGTTATTCAGAGAAATAAAACATCGCATTCCTCATAAAAACTAGATGGACTTTTATTAATAAAGTGTTGGTGAATCAACAGTGGAATTAAATGAGGAGATGTGAGACTTCCACAGCATGGATCACCATCAACCATCAAGTGAGATAGAAAAGCTGCAACATTACGCTCTGACAATCCAACACCAGCACACTTTTCATCTGCTGCTTCTGCTCCAACATGCTGTGAAGTTCAGTTTTTACCTGAATCAATACAGAGATTCTATTTCTAACCAAGACTGGAATCAAAATTAGAATGTTATGAGGTTACTAATGCAACTAAAGGATTGACTTCTAAGTTCTAGTTGGAGCACGTTGCATTCACAGAGAAAAACAGTGATACCTTCACAGCAACATTTAATAAACCTGAAGCTTCCCTGTTGGCTCTTTGGTGGAGTTTGTTCCTGAGCATCTGAACCTTAAATCCAGTCAGAGGACCATCTTCAGTCAGAGAACTTCAAGACCTTCTATCTGCTGGACCGGATGTGGCATCAGCTCCCTCTGAACATCTGGATGACAGGAGAAAAGACAGAAATCAAACACAGATCACACAAATACAATTAGCTGTATCATTTTATCACAGTAGCATGAACTTTATTAAAACTTGAGAACATCAGTAATGAACGTAAATGTTTTTATCTTGTTTTGAAGCTAAATTTAAAGTCGATTTTAATGACAGTTTATCCTGAGAGGAGTGAGAATGGAGCTTTTCTTTCCTTTTTAGAATATTCCGTCAAAATATTCTGTTTATTATTGGCTTTAGAAGCATTTTTCTTTATTTTTAGATAGCTCAGACTGATGCACTTTGCTGGTTTGCAGATAATTTCATGTACAATGACAATAAAGATCTTCTATTATAACATATTTTGCTAAAACAAGAAGTGACAAACCTTCAGCCATCTCTCAGTCTGCAAAATTCCAGCTGCAACAAAGAATTATCTGATGTAGTTTTTATAATCTTTACTGAACCAGCCCTGGAATTAATAAAAATCTGTATATGGACATGATTTTCTCTGATGGACCACTAAAACTGCATACAATAAAGTAAATCTCTTCTGCATTGCACACATACTACACTTCTGTATAACTCTGGATGTCAGAGTGAAGGCAGACAGATCCCCCATCAGCCACAACATTCTGACCACTGACAGCTGAAGAGAACAACATCCATCATCTTGTTCTAATGCAACGTTCTGCTGGGAAACCTTGACGTTCATGTGGATGTTTGACATGTACCACCACCTAAACACCGCAACACAAACAACACCCCAGTCTCCATGGCAACAGCAGTCCTTGATGCCAGCTGCCACCTTCAGCAGGACAAACTAAAACTGCTCAGGAGTGGTCCGAGGAACACGACAGAGCTCAGCTGTTCACCTGGGCTCCACACTCCCCACATCCACATCTGATGGAGCGTCTGTGGGATGGTCCAGGATCAGCCTGGTCTGAGTAGGACCCACAGAATGTTCTGATGAAGCACTGGGTCAGAGGAGTTTTAGCAGCATAAGGGGACCAACACAGTATTAGTCAGGTGGTCGTAATGTTAGACTGTTATGTTGTGATGCAGATTATATGATCAGTAAATGTTACCATCAGTTGTAACGTCCACATTGATCAGGAAATGCACACGTCAGGAAAAGATAAACTTTTATAAATATTTCATTTGGATCAGTACTTCTAAACATACCTCTTTCAAAGTTTGATCAAATCACGATAACTGTGTGCTGTTGTATGATGTTTTCCCAACAGATGGCGCTACCCTTATGAATGGAGAACAGAAACGTCTGGAAGCCAGTGGCCTCCACTTTGAGCACCTCTTGTAGTTGTAGAGGCCAAAGATAACTTTTATTAATCTGGTGATGTCTGAATACATTTGGTATTGAAATATTTATGAAGTTTTTCTTTTCCTGATGTGTGTAAACATTATTTTGGCTGACTCTGTATGATGGGTTTCTGACAGGTCACCGTCTTTTTATAATAATGACAAACATACCTGTGTTCTACAGGAGGGATTTTCCTCATGTGCAGGTAAAGATGTGTGAGGAGCTTAGAGATGACAGGAACAGGAGTCACCCTCACTAATTCAGCTTCCACCTAGAAATGGAAAGGCCTAACAAACACTGATAGACTCTCAAACGTTCAGCCTCACAACATCTGTTTAGGAAGTGTTGTTTCTAAATCCTGCTGAAAGCATTGACATTCTCTTACAAGGTTGTGTAAAAAGCAGCCTGTCCTCTGAGCTACTGAGAAATCTTCCTGAACAAAAGTTTTTATGTGTAAATTCGCTCAACGAAAACTAAAGCCTCAGTCAGATATAACAGGTATCGCTTAACAACTTTCTTTAACTCAGACTTTCTGCTTCAGCCTCACATAAAAAGTGGAGTTTAAGTCGTCAGGTGACTGAAAATGAACGGCTTGTCCAGTTCTTGATCCAAAAGTAGGATGTTTCAAGTCATATTTTACTACAAATACATGCAATAAGAAATAAATACAATGACTGGTTGTTAGTTTATTCACTATTAATGTCACTTTATATACTGGATTGAACTTGAGCAGTGGAAGAGAGAAGGAATTTAATGAAATTATGGAGATTCAGAGAGGTAATGTTGCACAATGTTAAGTTAAGCGCCGTTTAATTCAAACCAGCTGAATGTTAAACTTCAGTGGAGCTGAACGGGTTTCAGTTAACCTTAAAGTAAAATCATTTTAAAAGCTAAACAGGGTTCTCACCAGGATTTTTTTACAGCGCAACGGCAGGTCCAGATGTCAGCCAATGAGCGTCACGCAGATTGGAAGTGATTCTTAATTTTAGACGGGAACCGGTCAATCGACAGGAAAGTACATCTGAGGTGGGGAGACATAAATTAACCTAGATAGGCACCCAGTCGATAAAAACAAACACACATGGTGTTATCTGTCAAAATAACAGCGTAGCGGCCCTAATTACAGTGTTGTGAGATGTGTCTGGTTGTCAAGTGTAGCTCAGGCAGCTTAGTGTGTGAACACGAGTGTGTGCGCGTGGCTGAGCCACGCTGCTGGGTGTACGAGCCGAGCAAGCAGGTAGAAGTGTGTGTATGAGAGATGCAGCTGAGAGACGACTGAGACGGCGACCGGGACAGGAAGGTCCGTGTACGTCGCCGTCATTCTATTTTCGATTTGGGGTCAAAACACCAAAAACGGATAACGGCCGTTTCCCGTTTTTCGTTTTCAAAACAAAAATCGGAAAACGGAAAACCAATCCGTTTTCCGATTTTCTTTTTTCAATAAAAACGGATATCAAAAAATAAATTAGAAGTTAAATTTCATTTTTTGATATCCGTTTTTTGTTTATTTATTATTTTTATAGCCCAATATTACAAGAGTTACCCCAAAGGGCAAGCAAATCGGGTACAATGGATTTCACTGCTGTCTTATTTATTCACAGGACTAGCAGGGTGACTTAAGAAATAAATGTAATAGTCAGAACAGCACTGCCGAAGCGGTCTATCATAATTGCATGCCTAGTTTTTATATACTTTGTGAACAATCTCATCCACTATATCTGAATGTCATAGTAATAATGTGAACATCGCCACCTTCTGGGTGCTCTAGCTCAGAATACACAATTTTCAACATTAAATGTTCTTCCAGACTGGATCATCATTTGGCCGCGAAATGATGACCGGCTACCTGTCATCAAGAAATGTCAAGGCTTGTGAGGGCAGGGTTAAGGGTAAGATCCCTGCATGGACCCTACCACCAAGCACGTTAACATGTAAGAGAAGCACTATTTGCACTCATGTGTTTGTGCAGTTTAAAAACTTCAGTGTACCGCCGGCGGTACACCTACTAATTTGCATAGGAATTTAAAGAATGTCGACGGCTGCAAACGTGATTATATAAACACTATACGCCGATGGAAAGCTTAGATTCTCATGAATCCGCCGGTATAAACCACTTTCAGATGTGATTACCACAGCGGATAATATAAACACATTTGTCCGACAAACAACGAATATCCATCCATCCGTTCTCTATACACGGCTTCAACGTACACAGCGCGACTCACATTTCCGGGTTCATTATTACACACAGATGAAAATATTCCACAAAAAACGGCCATAATCCAACCTTGGACATCCAGACAAAACAAGTCAGTAAAATATTTCGTCCAAAACATGTCTTGAAGTCGGTATATTTACCAAGAATAGGTCGTTTTCAAGGAAATGCACCTGGCGATGCCCGTCCAATATTCCCTGTATGTCTCGTCATATTTTTTATTTAAAAATAGAATATAAGCGATTTTTTTGTACTGAAAATGGCTGGAATTGACTGCAGCTTAAAGGGTTAACAACATTTATGTTTTGATTTGGTTCTAGGAGAGTGGGTCCGTGTACGTCGTCATTTCGGATGTTTGTCTTGAAAAAGTGTAGTTAGAAAACGGATATCAAAAAATGAAATTTAACTTCTAATTTGTTTTTTGATATCCGTTTTTATTGAAAAAAGAAAATCGGAAAACGGATTGGTTTTCCGTTTTCTGATTTTTATTTTGAAAACGAAAAACGGGAAACGGCCGTTATCCGTTTTTGGTGTTTTGACCCCAAATCGAAAATAGAATGACGGCGACATACACGGACCCAGGAAGTGAGCAATGGCATGTGGCTGATAACAGTGCAGTTAGTTAATAAAAAGCCCCTCACTTCGGCAAAACGGCCTCTGTCTTTTGGATGTTTGGCTCTCGAGAAGACGGTCCTCCCCTGTGTTTCCCAACCACGGTCAGGAAGCGGAGAGCAGGAATGGTTAACAACAGCGTAATCTTTTAAACTGACAGCATAACAGCCCGTTACGACAGCATAACGGGCCGTTACAACAGCGTAATGGCCCGTTACGACAGCGTAACGGGCCATTACGCTGAAATGTGCTGGTGAGAACCCTGCTAAATACACAGCAGAGAAATACAAGTTGAGAAGTTCATTTTAATAATGAGGGCTGCTCAGTGGTATAGTGGTTAGCACTTTCGCCTTGCAGCAAGAAGATCCTTGGTTCGAATCCCGGGGTGGGCCTGGGATCTTTCTGCATGGAGTTTGCATGTTCTCCCTGTGCATGTGTGGGTTTTCTCCGGGTATTCCGGCTTCCTCCCACAGTCCAAAAATATGCTGAGGTTAATTGGTAACTCTAAATTGCCCGTAGGTGTGAATGTGAGTGTGATTGTGTGTCTGTATATGTAGCCCTGTGACAGATTGGTGACCTGTCCCCTGCCTTCACCCGAGTCAGCTGGGATAGGCTCCAGCACCCCCCATGACCCTAGTGAGGATAAAGCGGTGTATAGAGAATGGATGGATTGTAGTAATGACTGACAGTTGTGGCAGCAACTAACACAGGTGTTCAGCGGTAAGTTAGCCACCTGTGTTAATTAGCCCGCTAGCTAACTTAGCCGCTTAGCTAACGCCGGACCAACTGCTCAAACACGACAAAACAACTCTTCACAAGTCGCTGACTTAACGTACAACAAAACAAAACTACTGGTTAGAAATATTTATCTTCTGTTTTACTCCAAAAACAAGGTCAACAGCATCCAGAGATGCTACCAGACGTTTCAACCATAGATCTAGATAGAAGACTAGATACTGGCACCGTCTTCTATAAATATCTCTGGTCTGACCAATCACTGCTCTCTGGCTCTGCCCTGTGGTTTGGCTCCACACTTGCTGATGACCACTTCCGGTTTCAGA
This sequence comes from Acanthochromis polyacanthus, assembly GCF_021347895.1. Taxonomy (NCBI): domain Eukaryota; kingdom Metazoa; phylum Chordata; class Actinopteri; family Pomacentridae; genus Acanthochromis; species Acanthochromis polyacanthus. The sequence continues at coordinate 37,005,038 of NC_067120.1, read as the reverse complement.
AAATGAAAAAACGGATCTTTTTTTGTTTCCGTCTCTTCCGGATTTTATTTTTTTTGTTATTCTAAATATAAATGAAAATCAGCATTTATAAAATTTCGTGTATCCCTTTTGATCACGAAAAGTAAAAACACCTTGTAATTAAATTTTTTGTTGTATTTTAAAATGAAAATCAAATAACCACTTGTTTTTTGTTTTTCAAAAAACATTTCAAAACGAAAAATCCAATTACAAGATCCATACATGGACCAAAATATGTTCAAAGATTTCCCAAAAATGTTGAAAATGTGGACATCAGAAGTTTCACTGTGAAAATACTTTTGCAGTTGTTTTTCAAGTATCTGAAGTTATTTTCTTTGTGTCTCTTTGCAGCTGTTTTTTCAGCTCTGTGTTGTGGTTTTGCATCAGTTTTCAGCTGCTTCGCTTCTATGTACAGTTGCTTTGCATCTCTTTCCAGTTGTTCTGCATCTATCTGTGCTTGTTTTGCTTTGGCTTTGCAGTCATCCACAACACTTGCTGTCTTTGCAGTTGTTCTGCCTCTATTTCTACTTGTTTTGCTTTGGCTTTGCAGTCATCCACAACATTTGCTGTCTTTCCAGTTGTTCTGCATCTATTTCTACTTGTTTTGCTTTGGCTTTGCAGTCATCCACAACATTTGCTGTCTTTGCAGTTGTTCTGCCTCTATTTTTAAGTTGTGATGCTGTACGAGAAGTAAGAATGATGGAAAACAGTGAAGCTCTGATCTGGAAGCTGAGATTCTGTAAATCTCCTTAAAGCCATTGATAATTCTTCTGATTATAAAGGATTAAATCAGCTGTTAATATTAGAGACATGAAGCTTTTTAACTAACATTATGAGTCTTTTCTGCTTGTTGTACTTCCATCCATCATCTGTTATTATTCTGTAGCATCATTTAGATATTAAAACATCAGCTGCTCTCCACTAAACCCAACATTCTCCCACTTTGTTTTCCTCTTGTTGGTTGTTTCACGTGTTTCAAATCGTTCGTCCAGCTTCTTAATATTCCCGCAGGTTGGATTTTATACAGTCGCCTCCATCTGCTTTGTGCCACTCAGCGGGACGCATATGAATTTTTATTAAAAACCTTTTTCCCTCTTTCATCATAGCCGTCAGTGTTTTTATGTCAGACTCTTTCTATTAGGAATTAATTTAATCTGGGTTTGAAGGGCAAACAGCAAAAGACAAAACAGACCGTGCAGTAGGGAAGCAAGAGTTTTTACTGAGACGTTTTCTTATGAATTTTTTCGGTTGTTTTTGGTTCTCTGAGGGCGAAGAGTCGAACGTCCTGCAGCAAGAAAATGCATGATGGGAGTTTAGGAACAGATGAGAGGTTTGTGTCGCTTTGCAGATTTTATTCCATCACAGAGAATGAAAACATTCAATCTCAGACTCTCTTCTCTGTTATTTCCCAAAGCGGCAGTAATGATTGCAGCTGTTCCCTTTGACTGCCCTGTAACACGCATGTTGCCTGTGTAGCCGTTGTGTACTCTCTCTCTCCCTTGCGTTGTGTGAAGAATTAAACTCAGAGCATTCTCTCTTTGGCACCAAATCCGTTGTTTATTTGCAGGAGCAGGGCACTGGTAAAACACACCGACGTTATTTCTCTCACAGTCGAACTTGTAGTAAAAGCTCCAGATATCACTAAAAACACAAAAGAAATCATTCAGCTAACTGTTAGCTAGCACTGACACCACAGAGGTCACTAGCAAAGTTACACGCAAGCTAGTGAAGTTGCCGACAACGTGGTGTACTTCATTTCTGCGGATTCCAGTGATCCAATCATAGCTCAAGCTGCCCCAAAGCTGGCAACTGGGTGGAGGTGGATCCCATCAGTGGCAGTAGAGCAGGCAAAGGCAGCACTCAGACAAAAGGACAATGTAGGCCAAGTGCAGCAGGGAAGAGGTGGTCTTGGTCTTGGGGGCAGTACTCCAGTCTGGAACAAGGCCACTCCATTCCAAAGACACAAGCTTGAGGTGGTGAAGGAAGTACAATGGCAAAAGGAAACAGACAGGTGCTCAAAAGCCATCGTGCAGGCGAACCAAGGGCAGTGGGTGACATGAGAAGGAGTGGAAAAGAGGAAGATCTGTTGGCAAGAGCTGTGGGGCACGGAGACGTTTAAAACAAGCTTCACCATCAAGGCGGCCTATGATGTCGTACCTTCACCCAACAAGCTCAACCAGTGCTATGGTGAAGACTCTACATGCGCCCTCTGGCCGACTCCAGCTACACTCAAACACATCTTAATGGGCTGCAAGACCAGCCTCGCTCAAGGCCGTTATACCTAGAGGCGCAACCAGGTGCTGAAGTGTCTGGCATTAGTGCTGGAAACGTAGTGAATAAATGTCAACGTCCTTCCATCCACGTTGAGTCGATGGGAAGAAACAGCATTTGTCTGGGAAGGTGATTGTATTCTTGGACGGTCCCATCAGATGGATTTGTGATCAGAGGATGCTGGTAAGACCTGGACCAAAAGCTCTGCGTTCCATCTGAGATCACATCCACCAACCTGCGACCAGACCTGATGCGACAGCTTCATTTAGGCACGTCTATATCATTAAGCTCACAGTACCCTGGGAGAGCTCAGTAGAGGAGGCCTATGAGCACAAGAAACTGAGGGGTATGGAGATTACCACCGATGCCAAACAGCGAGGCTAGAAGGTGAGGGTCCGAGCAGTAGAAGTAGGCTGCAGAGGATTTGTAGCCACCTCGACATCCGGGCTTCTCTGGGAGATGGGAGTACATGGGAAGGCCCACCAGCAGGCGATCAAGGACCTCTCCATAGCCGCTGAAAAGGGAAGTCAGCTGCTGTAGATGAAGAGAAAAGACTCCACCTGGACCTTCAGGTGAGTAGATGGCATCTAGGGGGTGAAATTGGGACTGCTGAACCCTCTGGAGGTGTCGTGGGCCTATCAGCGAAACACAGATGAAGGAGGACGTCCACTTGATAACCCAGAGGATGCCCTCACTTACTTGACTATCCCACAGAGTTTTAGGTGTCCCATGGATGCAAGAAGGAATATAAACATCTAATCCTACACAACAGATCTGTAAACAAGCCGATATTCTCATGAAAGCATTTGGCATATGTTTCATAACCATAACTCCCACAAAAGCCAGAATTTTAGCCACTGAAACACTTAATTAGCATTTTCAGCAGAGCTCATACTGATCGACTGACCACAGAGACAGGACACAGCAGACAGAGCATAATGTAGAGGTGTTTTTATAGTTGTGTGAGTGTTTTTACTCTTGTTTAGGATTTTTTTGCAGTCATTTTGCAACTATCTGGAGTGTTTCTGAAGTTTGTTTCGCATCTCTTAGTAGTTGCTTTATGTTCATTTATAGATGTTTTACATGTTTTTGCACTTATTTTGGATCGAATTACGAATATTTTGTGGTTTTTTGTAGTTGTTTTGTGTCAATTTGCAGTGTTTTGTATCTATTTATAGTTATTTTGCCTCTCTTTGGAGTTATCTTTCATCTTTCCTAAGTTTATTTTGTGTCTCTTCGCACTTATTTTGTGCTACTTTATAGTTGTCTGGTATGTCTTTGCTCTAGTTTTGGATCTGTTTGTAATTGTTTTGAGTCCTTTTGCATCAATTTATAGTTACTTTTGCGTGTCTCTACAACTAGTCTTTGTCTTTTGAAGTTTGTCTGAGTCTCTGCAGTTGATTTGCATCTATTTGTAGTAGTTCTGTGTGGCTTTATAGTTGGCATGGGTGTTTTTCCTCTTGTTTTGAATCCATTTGCAATTATTTTGCATCTTTTGGTAATTTATTTGAGTCTCTACAGTTGTTTTGTGGCTCCTTTGTAGTTGTTTTGTATTTGTTTATTGTCGTTTTGTGTGTTTTTTGCCGTTGGTTTGCATCCTTTGCTCATTGTTTTGCATGTATTTGCAGGTGTTTTGAGTCTATTTGCAGTTGTTCTCCAGAAACAGATGCTTTTACAGTATAACTGAGCTAAATTAACTCCATTTAATCGAAATGTAGAAGAAATCAGAGGCAGCCACGTAACAGCACAGTTCATAAAGCGTGTTTCTGTGTGTAGAATGTTTTAGTAAAGAGATAATGAGCTGCAGGGCCGGAGGGGAGTCGCAGGAGAAGCTCTGATAAAGGATTCTGATCATTAAGAAGCTTCTCTGTTTGAGTCCTAAAACCCAAACAGAGTTCAGGGGTTGTCTCATGTACTTTCTGTGTGTTGGATCAGAAGTTCCTCTAAATTTGTGCTGTGAAGGATTAAAAGGTCTCTCAGTGTTTTTGTTTTTGTTTTTGATGGACACGAACGATACCTCAGATGGTGTAGAAAACTTATAAACTAATGACAGAACTATTAAATGTAATTCATTTGCTCCTGTTGGTGGGAATGGTAATAATAATGACTTTATAATATCTGACACTGCCCAGATAAATGCTAAACATCAAAATTTTATCAAAGACTTAGATACAAGTGATCAAAATAAAACGGTTTTATATCTTTTATTTATGTACTCTGGTCTTCTAGATCCTTCATAATTCCTCCTCTGAGCTCCTGTTGTCTCTGTAAAACTGGATATGTGATCGTGTTTGTTCCTCCAGATCACTCATTTGTATTTGCTTCTTGCTTCATTATTCTCTGATGTAAGCACCACCCGCCTGGCCCACCAGGTGACCCAAACCAAACACACCCAGCTGTCTGAGGAGCAGCAGGTGTTTTCTGATTAGCGGCTTCATGGCGGATCTTCTTCTTCATTCAGTGAGGTCTGATGCAGCTTCCTGCAGTTTGTCATATTTTCTGTTTAGATCAGAGAAATTCACTTCAGAAGTTTCTGAAAATTTTGAGGATTTTCAGTGAGACTCAGAGACTGAATGGATTGTTGATATGAAGAGAACTTCACAGTGTTCAGACACGTGACAAGAACAACTGATCATTGAGGAATGTCTCTGTTTGTAGTTGTTTTACATCTCTTTGTGGTTGTTTTGCATTTGTTTGCAGTTGTTTTGTATCTTTTTGCAGATGTTTTGCATCTGTTTGTGGTTGTTTTGCATGTGACTCCTGCTGTTTTGTATTGGTCTGCAGTTGTTTTGCATCTCTTTGTACTTGTTTTGCATCTGTTTGCAGTTGTTTTGTATCTGTTTGTGGTTGTTTTGCATCTTTTTGCAGTTGTTTTGCATGTATTTGCATCTGTTTTGCATCTGTCTGTGGTTGTTTTGCATCTGTTTGCGGTTAGTTTGCATCTGTTTGCAGTTGTTTTTGTATCTGTTTGTGGTTGTTTTGCATCTTTTTGCAGTTGTTTTGCATGTATCTGCAGCTGTTTTACATCTGTCTGTGGTTGTTTTGCATCTGTTTGCGGTTGGTTTGCATCCGTTTGTGGTTGTTTTGCATGTGACTGCTGCTGTTTTGTATCTGTCTGCAGTTGCTTTGCATCTCTATCCAGTTGTTTTCCATGTATTTACCGGTGTTTGGCATTCATTTGTAGTTGTTTTGTATCTGTTTGCAATCTTTCTGTGTCTCTGTAGTTGTTTTGTGTCTCTTTGCATGTTTGTGTTTCCCTGCAGTTGTTTTGCATTTACGTATTTGTGGTTGTTTTGTGCCTCTGTAGTTGTAGGATCTCTCTGTAACTTGGAGCTACTGAGACGTTAAACCCTCAGAAATGTCGTGGTTGATGCTCTGAGCTTCAGTATGTTTCCTTGTTGTGTTTTGTGTTCAGTAAAGAGTCCACAGACTGTTGTTTAGTTGCAGAATGACGAAAAGGTCTGCTGTTCCACCTCTTGAAAGTCTTTTCCAGTTCAAACCATAGCACAGATTTGAATCTGTCAGTGTAGTTGTTTTGAGTCTAAACCTGTTTCTTTCTTATGTATTAAAGTCCACAGGGTAGTCAATACTTTAATCCTGCTACAAAACAAACATAGAACCTAAACATAAAAGTTTTTTGCTGTTGTTTTTCTTCACTCTCTGCAGTGTTTCATGTTACATCCCCAGGTGTGGAGGTCTTTGGTGTGACTCTGCTGCAGCAGGAATTATCTGGACACACTCATTAAACACAGCATAAACTGAATACATTAGTTTTCAATTAACAGCAGCTTGTTAGAGTCTCTGTCACCTCTTAAATGTCACGGAGGCGGTTGCTAAACAACCACTTCTCTCACCGCTGCTTTTAAACGGCTGAAATTGAAACTAGTTTCTATGGATCAGCGGCTCAGTCGCTCTTAAAGCCTTCAGGGTTTTAATGGAGTGATTTTTACCTCAAAAAACAAACATCTGGATTTAAGGCTGATGGGCTCCAGTTAAACACCAGGATTCTCTCAGCTTTGATGTCAGGATCGTTACCGGCTGAATGAACCGGCTGTTTGTCACAACACATGAACATCCACACTAGACCTGCCGCTTATAACATGTAAAATATCCCCTCTCTGCCTATGTTGGGTTTAATTCTGTTCCACATATCTGCAGAAAAGGAGGCTGAATTTTCAGTTCTGTGTTTGCAGAATCCTTGTTTTCCTTGATCTCCAGATAACATGACAACCACTTGAGACGCTACCCCGGCAAAAAAAAATTTAACCTTGGACAGTTTTAGGTGGAACTGTCCTTTAAAACCAGAATTTGGTCTTCATTGAGCACTGTTTGGGTGGATTAAGCTTTTAAAATGTTCAGTACAAGGACAGAAAGTAGTATTTTTGGGAGAAATTGTCCTTTAAAACTGTAGCTTGACCTTCATTGAGTTCTGTTTGGGTGGATTAAACCTTTAAAACGTTGAGTACAAGGACAGAAAGTAGTATTTTTGGGTGGAACTGTCCTTTAAAACCATAACTTGGTCTTCATTGAGCACTGTTTGGGTGGATTAAGCCCTTAAAGCACTGAGTACAAGGACAGAAAGTAGTATTTTTGCGTGAAATTGTCCTTTAAAACCGTAGCTTGATCTTCATTGAGTTCTGTTTGGGTGGATTAAACCTTTAAAACGTTGAGTACAAGGACAGAAAGTAGTATTTTTGGGTGAAGTTGTCCTTTAAAACCGTAACTTGGTCTTCAGTGAGTCTTCTTTGTGTGGATTAAACCTTGTCAACCATGAATACTAGGACAAAAAGTAGTACTTTTGGGTGCAACAAACCTTTAAAATCACAGCTCAGTCATTAGCAAGTAGTATTTTACTGTAATAAACCTTTAAAACTCTACGTACATTGACATGAAGTAGTACAACTTAAGAGGTGTTAAATACTGTAACAACCCAAGGAGATGGTCAGTCAAACTACAGGCAGTTCCAATCTAGCAATCAGACGGCATTGGGAAAGTTTTGCCAATAAAAGGGGCACCATGACAAAGACTTCTGTGCTGGTTAATGACTTCTGACAGATCTCATGTACTTAAAGCAAACTTATGTCATCATGTCAGTAGTTAAAACTCACTGTTTGTTTGATAAATGCTGATTACTGATTAATAGCTCCACCGACATCTGGTGAAAACATTTCTTTTTTTTCCCACCCTTACCAACAAATCATCCCAGTAAATCTCCAGAGTGTCGCGTCCGATCAGCTGTTGTGGCGGTGGACGTTCCTGCTGCTGCAGCTGGTTAACGAGCGACTCTGACACATGACGGACAGAAAATGATGGAGTGAAGACGAGTGAGCGGCGGCAGGATAAACAGACCTTCAGCTCTGTAAAGCAGAGATATGAAAGAGGAAGAGTTTCACTGCAACATCTGAGCAACACACAGGAAAAGCAGCGACTGGAAGCTGCTGTTTAATTCAGTCACAGTGAATCACAATCCAACGCAGCAGCAGCAGCTCAGCTCAATTATGTGGGTAAAATCTAATGGTAGAAACCTATTTTTGATGCAGTTTCAATTAAATCACGTCTAAATCCAGCTTTAAAGATCCCCCTTTGACTCCAACTCATTAGAAAATTTAGTTTTTTACTTAATAATGCTGCAAACTGAGATGATACACTTAAATGAGTAGTTAGTAAAAGATCACAGCAATAAGAGATGTAATTATCTGGTCTGTTTGTTCGGACAAATTGAATGCAGCAGAGCGGCAGCAGTTTTCTACTTCCACGCCTGAATTTGTCACGTTTTACAGCCCACTGGAGAACCACAGCGAGGAAACTAATCTGGAATAAAAGACAGATTAGATGCTGTTTATCAGAGGACAAATAATACGGAAACTACAGCGAGCAGCTCGGTAGTTTAACAGGTTTATGATGTGTTATTTCCCATGAATTAGTGTCTGATGTTTTATTTAAAATAAGGAGACATTTAAAAGTGAAGCTGAGTTAAATCTGCTCTTAATTCAGTATAATTTTTTTCTCTTTAAAGAAAACCAAAGGTTACCAGAAACAGTCAAACAGCTGGATTGGCAGCATCAGTAAGAATATTTGTAAAATCTAAAAAAATAATAATAAACATGTTGAGTCTCGGTTTTATAGTTCTGATTTTTGTGAAATAAGCAATTTAAAAAACACATCTGAGTGTTTAGATGGAGAACCAGCTGATTCTGAGGAGTTCAGGAGGGCTGTGGTTGAGTTTAAATACGTTTTCGTTCACAAGAAATAGATCAAAATATCAAAAAATTACATAAATTTCAAAGAAAATGTTTCAATATTTGTCCCAAATTTTTAAAATGGCATAAAAGTTGTAAAAAAAATGCACAAAAATGTTCCCAAATAACTTTGATTTGTCAATAAATAATTTCAAAGTTGCCTAAAATGATTTTAAAATTGTTGGAAATTACTCAGAAAAAAATTCAAAATTATTCAAAAACTGTGTGTAGTGACAAGAAATTGATCAAAATGTCAAAGATTACACAAAAATCCTCCCAAACTTTTCAGTATTTGTTAAAAATGACTAAAATTTGTTCAAACTGGCGCAAAAGTTGTCAAAAAAATTACACAAAAATGATCCCAAATTGCTTTGATTTGACAATAAATAATGTTAAAGTTGTCCAAAACTATTTAAACATTACTGGAAATTACTCAGAAAAAAATTCTAAATTACTCAAAGCTGTGGACTTATCGGGACTTCTCCGTCAGAAGTCATACAAGGAACAGTTGATTAAATTATGGGGGAGTTTCTGAGTCCCATCAACTCCCACCACCCACTACATGTTTAGGTCACGTGATTCGGTATCCGTACATAACGTACGCCTGTGCTCAGCATAAGGTCATTTTGTTTGTGGGTACATCTGTATTAAATTGACACATTCTATGTTGGCGTGATTTCTGCCATGAATTTTTTAAAGATTTCATCCGTCGGAAATGAAACAATGACTGAGCAGCCTTGGAGGAGAACTGCCTCTGTGAGAGCTTTTCTTTTTTAGTATGTATTTGCCACAGGAAGCAGATGCTGGCAAGGACAGACAAATGTGCAGCTTTAGCTGGTATCAGGGAGCCATGACAACGTCTTCTGTGGTGCTTAATGAGCCGTCCCAGTCCATTTTTTTCATTTTAGTAACATGAGAACATAATCAGCATTTCCCACACAGACATGAAGGTATTAAGGATGAAACACAGACACATGCAAACATGCAGATGGCATACAGAAGGCATTGTGCAAAGTAATACCTCAAGGGACATCAGATACATTAACCAGACAGTGGCAAGATAAAAGTGAATGTGCTCAGATATTTCAGTCCATGCTAGTCCATATAGGCCCCGTCCTCGCCAGTATAGTCCAGAAAAGGCTTCCACATATTGAAGAATTTAAATGGGTTGTCTTTCAGTTAGAGGCTTATTGCTTCAAGAGGGACAAGTTCCATAATGTTCCTGATCCAAAGTGAGGTAGTAGAGACAGTGTCTGATATCCAGTGCAGGAGAACACATCTCCTGGCACCAAATAGCAACACCTGAAGCAGCTTCAATGAGGAAGGGGTTAGGTTCACTGCAGAACACCCAAAATACAGGAAATGGGTTTCAGGAAGAGTTTCTTCTTGAAAATAATGTCAATTTCCTTACATACACACTGCACCAGAAGCCAGTTACAGGGCAACAGTCAAAAATACAATGGAAATATGAGCCTTCACTGATTTTACATTTGTTACAGTATTTTGAGAGCACAGGATTAAACTTGTTACGTCTCACTGGAGTAATTTGAAGCCGGTGTGTGATTGTAATTCCCTGGCTTTGTTTGTAGATAGGCAACCTGAGGAGCTCTGCCACACCCCATTACACTCGTCATCAGAAATGGTAACCCCATTTCTGATGCTTGAGGTTAACAGGGCCCCATAAAACTTAGTAATGAGTTTCTTAGAGTTGGAATTTTGCAACATATCCTCCATTGTTGAGAGGGAGAAATCATCCATCCATCCATTCTCTATACACCACTTTATCCTCACTAGGGTCATGGGGGGTGCTGAAGCCTATCTCAGCTGACGGGCGAAGGCAGGGACACCCTGGACAGGTCACCAGTCTGTCACAGGGCTACATATACAGACACACATTCACACTCACATTCACACCTACGGGCAATTTAGAGTCATCAATTAACCTCAGCATGTTTTTGGACTGTGGGAGGAAGCCGGAGTACCCGGAGAAAACCCACACATGCACAGGGAGAACATGCAAACTCCATGCAGAAAGATCCCAGGCCAGGATTTGAACCGGTGATCTTCTTGCTGCAAGGCGAAAGTGCTAACCACTACGCCACTGTGCAGCCAAGGGAGAAACCATTAGGGTATAATTTTATGACAGAGGTGACAAAGCTGCGCACTTGCAAATATCTAAAAAATTGATTCTGCTGAAGATGATATTTCTCTTTAAGCTGATCAAATGACATCACAGAGCCATTCACCATGAGATCACCTAAAGTCTTAATACCCCTAGTGGCTCAGAGGTAGAAGGAGTGGTCCTCTAAACCAGGGGGGAAATCAGGGTTTGAGTGGATTGGAGTAAGGAGAGAGAGGAGACTCTCTTGGTTTTCAAATTTTCTTGCCAATCTCCAGGTTTTTAGGGTGTTCTGTAAAATAAAGTTGTTGGTTTTTTTTTAAGTTAAGGCTAACCCATTTCTTAGAGATATATAAGAGATTACAGAGAGGAACAGGGGTCACTGGGAGAGCCTCCAAGGCGAGCCAGGTTGAGTCTGGGTCCTCTTTGAACCAGTGACAAAAATAAATGCACAAACATGCAACTTGGTAGCGTTTAATGTCTGGAACCCCAAGACGCCCCTCCTCCAGAGGTCGTTGTAAAACTGCAAGTTTTAATCTGGCCCTCTTATTTTTCCAAAGAAAAGTTGAAAGAGAGCTGTTAAGAATAGAGAGTGATCATCATCTTGAACAGATTTACTCTGCCCAAAAGTGAGGGGCAGGGCTGTCCATCGAGCAAGGTCTTCTTTAATCCAACGAATCAGGGGTACAAAATTTGTTTTGTACAGGCCATAAATTGATGAGCCCAGTCAAGTTTTTAATGTTTTTTGTCCCACAAATCTGATTAGAGTCATTTATTATTCACAATCTGCCAATACCTGATATTATTTTCCTAGATCATAAACATTTCTAGTATTGTAGATTAGCTGCAGTACCTGGCTGTGCCACTGGGGAAAGCATCTTATTGTTTATTAGAGCAATATGAGGCTTTAGTGACTATCAGGGCACCATGACAAAGCCTTCTGTGACACTTAATGACCTCTGATCAATTAAATACATCCAGGACCAACTAAGACACTGTTTTCGTATCCTTGTGGCACAGAAAACGTCTTCATTTTGTTGATTCCTGTCCTGTTTCTCCATTAACCCTTAAAAAGCCGACCGAGTATACTCTGTTCACGCTTACTCGTACACACAGCCGAAATCGAACATTCTCGTCTCAACACGTGTGACTTGTTTATGATTGCTAATCAACATAAAATATGCACACACCCGTGTGTTTGGTAAGATGTAAACATTGGCCCCAAATTTGCTTATTTCAAATGATAAAGCCGTATGAGCCGTTATAACGAAGCCGCAATGATGAAGCTCTTATCAGGGCCGCGTACCGGCCAAAATTCAATATGGCGAACGTCTATGACAATGCGACCTCACAAGACTTGATCGATATTTTTATGGATTAGGTGGTTTTAGTATATGTACTTCTCCAGAAACATGGCCTTGTAAGGGTTAAACTGCTGCTTGACGTCTTTATTAGACACATTTACTGATTCCTGGACGTTCAGTCGAGCATTTTGCCATTAATCAGAAACCTGGAAGCTAAAATCCGCAGCGTCTCGAAGCTAAACGTCTCCCAGAGTCTCTTATTGATTCGTCCAGCTTAGTGTATTTTAGTCCCGGCTAGAATTAACATTGTGACAGACAATCTCCCTCTAATGGGAGATTACATGGTGTTAGTCTGGTGTCGTTCTCTCTCGTGGACCGGAAGGAATCCTGCAGGAATCATTAACATGTCTCTAATGAAGCAGCAGGACCAGAATAGCTCAGAGGGGATCGAGTGTCACGCAGATAGAACCTCGCGGGGGGACGGCAGGCGCTTTTTAAATGGCAGAAAAATGTATTTTCCTCTCACTTTAATGAATCTCGGTGAATTATTGAACCTCGTAATAACCATGACAACGTGCAGATCATCTCGTTCCGTCGTTGTTTGTGGCGAACGTACGAACAAACGGAGCCAGATTCCTCCTCTTATTGTTATTCTGGTTGATTGACGGTGACCACATGGGCAGAATGAAAGTGATTCAGCTTCATATCTCAGAACGCTTCTGTGTGGATGAGAGGAAACAAACGAGACACACGAGGCTTCGTTTCATCAGACGCAGAGTCTCACAGAAGTTTATTAACAGCAGAGTGAGGCGGGAGACTTAAAGGGCTGGAAATCAAAGAAAAAAAGCCTGAAGTTCCATTAAATCCTCACATTTATCCATTTTCTCTGCCATATAAAGTCTCTATGGAAACAGAACAAGAGAGAATGGAGAGACGTCTTTCAGTGAAATCATAAAGAACAAATGAAAACAAAAGCTGAATTCCTCTGGTTACGCTGTGGAAAAAAGAAAAAAAATCCTGCAAAAAATGGAAAAGCAAACCACAACTTTAGCAGGAAGCATGCCAAAATCTTTGTGTGTGTGTGTGTGTGTGTGTCTTGCTATCATTGTGGGGACCTACCATTGCCTCCCATTCATATCTAACCCCTAACCCTTACCCTAACCTTAACCAAACCATAACCCTAACCAAAACAATGCCTAACCCTAAAGAAATGTTTTTGCACTTTTACTTTTTTCAGTAACAACAACATGGCCAAGAAAACACTGTTTAAACTTGTGGGGACTGAAATGAGGTCCCCACAAGTGACATAGTTTTCAGTTTTCCTACAGTTGTGGGAACATTTGGTCCCCACAATATAGCAAAAACATGGGCACACACACACACAATCTTGTACTTCTATCTTAGTGAGGACATCCACAAGCGTAATGCATTTCCTAGAGCCTTACCCTAACCTTAACCAAACCTCAATTCATACCTGTTCTCTAAAAACAAGTCTTCACCCTCAAACATGGCTGTTTCAAAGTGAGGACCGGCCAAAATGTCCTCACTTTGTAAAAATGTCCTCACTTTGATAGTTAAATGCAGAAAATGGTCCTCACAATGTAGCAAGTACAAGTACACACACACACACACACAAACACACACACAAACACACACACACACATGTGTGTGTGTACATAAATAAAATATTTAAAAAAAATAAAAACAAAGACTACCAAATACTTTCACATTTAGAAAAGCTATGTGAAAATAACACAAATTACCTAAAAAATGATGATATTTTTAAAAACTTTTTGGGCCATATTTAATAAAAATTGAACAATTTTATAGATATTTCCTGTTTTTTGACAGAAAAAAATCATTTTGACACGTTTAGAACGAGAGAAATCATTAAAAAACCCTTAAAAAGACAAAAATCCTGCAAAAATGTAACAGCAAAGGTGCCAGAAAATGTGAATTTCTATGATAATTATTGCAATAATTATTGGCACCTATGGTTAAGATGTGTTGAAAACCTTAAAATAATTTCAGTTTTTATTACAGAAGCATGCTCTCACACTGAAAAATATAGACAAATGTATTATAGGAGCAGATTAGGTGCTGTTTTGTTGGCAAAAGGGGGTTATACGAAGTATTAACATCATTCCTGCTGATAATTGTGGCACACATGATTAGATGTAAAAGAATTATGTCTTAATGTGCGATTTTTTCCCATCCACTGAATAAATGAATAAATGCACTTGAATTAAAGGCTGGATTTTCCTCTTTTTTTTCCATTGTGATCCTATATTATTTAGAAAAAAATGAATTTATTAGAAGCTAAAGAACACGTCTTAACCAGGGCTGCCAATGGAGGGCGCAGTACATTCAGATCTTTCTACAGATGAGCAGAGACTCAAAACTGGACTAAAAAGTGTCCAAATTGATAAAAAAAAAAAAAATCTTGTGCAAAATGACTCAAAAACTGTCATTTTAAACACATTTGTAGTCATTTCAAACAAGTTTCAAGTAATGTTGGACGGTTTTCGGTTTATTTTAGACTATTTTTGAGTCATTTTGGACTAGTTTTATGTTATTCTGGTCACATTTCAAATTATCTTGTACAATTTTGGACTGAGAGAAAAATCAAAGCTACTGGATGAATAAATAAAGTCAGCATGGCTCAGAAACAGTGAACAGAGGAGAGAGTTGATGGAGATACATTCAGCATGGAGAAACATCTTTCTACAGTTCATCTTTGGACTTTTTTAAAATGAGATTCTGATGTGTGAGTACAAAGAAAACATGAGTAGTGGAATATCTCTAAATAATCTGTGAAGCCGCCATTTATTGTCCAGGGCTGGAAAATGTTAGACATGTTTTTGTTTCTTTTCAACTTTTGTAAACAAAAAACAAACAAATTCAGCTCAGAAAAAATCTGTTACTTTAACTGTATCAAACTGACAGAAGACATTTCTTTATTGTCTCTCCTTCTTCGTGGTTCTGTTTCCATAGAGACTTTAGATTGCAGAGAAAAATGAACCTCAGTGAAGAAAAAAGTGAGAGAATCAAATAAAAACGTCCAGCAGCTCGTTTTACTTCACTTATCCTTTGATTTCAGCTCCAAACACTTGAAGGTAACAGCAGGATTTTCTGAAGACGTTGTGTTAAAATGCAGAATTTAAAAAGCAACACAAACCCGTGTTGTTCAGGAGTTTGTTCTGCTGCAGGTTTACGTGTTGAACCTCCCACAGAAACCCAGAACTAAAGCAGCAGCTGGGAGACGTGTTGCTGCTCTTCAGATTAAAACTGGAGCTTTCTGAGGACGTCTGTAGAAACAGGATCACACCTGAACCACAGCGACTACAGGGAAAATGTTCCCCCACTACAAGGATTCTCTTGAAGCTGTAATCGTTATCTGAGGAGTGTTTGTGTGCAGACAGTCGGATATAAAACGGTGTTCGTTCTGGAAGCTGCTCTGTCCACATCTCATTACCGCCTGCAGACTTTTCACCTCGTTTCCCTGGAACTGGAACAAATACAGCAACAAAAAGAACAGCCGAGGGGAGAAACAAAACTGAAATAATGAACGGAAAATGTCTCTAAAGTTTATTTTTTAGTTTAAAACGTGTTTAACAATGTAAAATTCCACCTTCTACATGAAGATAAGAGCTGAAATTGTATTTATTAGTTTGGTGTAGATTATTTTCTGGATGAATTAATGAGTTGAATTAATGACAAATGTCTTGGTTAATAACAACATAACAAACATACATCATAGCATAAAATAACATAAAATAGCATAGCATAGCACAGCATAACATAAGCACACATTATAGCATAGCATAACATAAACATACATCATAGTATATAGTATAGCAAAACATAACATAAAATAACATTGCATAGCACTGCATAAGCTAGCATAGCATAAACACACATCATAGCATAGCATAACACAACATTGCATAAGATATCATAGCATAGCGTAACAGAGCATAGCATAACAAACACACATCATAGCATAGCATATCATAACACAACATTGCATAAGATAGCATAGCATAACATAGCATAGTATAGCATAATATAACACAAACATACATCATAGCATATTACACTCAACAAAAATATAAACACAACACTTTTGTTTTTGTTCCCATTTTTTATGAGATGAACTCAAAGATCTAAAACTTTTTCGACATACACAATATCACCATTTCTCTCAAATATTGTTCACAAATCTGTCTAAATCTGTGATAGTGAGCACTTCTCCTTTGCTGAGATAATCCATCCCACCTCACAGGTGTGCCATATCAAGATGCTGATTAGACACCATGATTAGTGCACAGGTGTGCCTTAGACTTAGAAGACTTAGAAGTTTTAGAGCTTTGATTTCATCTCATAAAAAATGGGAGCAAAAACAAAAGTGCTGTGTTCATATTTTTGTTGTGTGTGTTAGTGTATCTTAAATCAGTGGAGAAAAAAAAGCAGACTGACTTTACAGATACTGGCCGTTATTTTCACAGTTTTTAATGTATTCTTCTGGTTTCATTACTGCTTTTATATTACAACGTGCAAGAAAGGTGCAAAAAAAGGGACATACTGTTAAAAGAACAGCTTGTGTAATACTTATGATGTAAAATGTTGAGATTTATTCATATGTACTGAGAGATGACAGAGAAACAGTCAAGAAGTGTAATATTTATGGTGCAAACATGCAAAAATATGCAGAAATGCATTAAGTCCTGTGGTCAGTTGAAGCTGATTTAGTCTCTGGAGACTCCAGTACTTAACGTCATGCTATAAATTGATTTTATTGGACTTCACACAGTGTTTTCCCTCCATTATCTGGAATCCATGGAATCTTCACTCAGCCTTCGATCAATAACATCAATAATTTCAGATTCCTGCTTGGCCGCCCAGAGCTTCCTGCTCTCAATTAACCTCCTCAAACACTCCGAGCTGTTTTATTTCACTGGAGAACGTTGTTTCATTAGAACAGATAACGGACGGTAACACGGAGTTCCACTCAGCAGCAGGATTAGGAGGCTAAGGCACAAAGAGTTACGGTTTTCTAGTGACTCGACAGAAAATATCAGCAGAAACATCGAAGCAGCAACAGTGATTTCAGTTTTAATGCACAATTCAGCTACTTTAAGACCAGTTTACCACCAGTTTAAGACCAGTTAAAGGTTACTGTTTAACGCTGATTTAACAAAGCAGCAAATCAGGACACATTTTAAATCTGAGCTGCAGGAATTACATGCTTCATTAGTCTGCTGTCAGGTTCCATTTACAGGGCTGGTGTTTTCTGGAGGTTATATTTTGGGTACATGTGAAAGAAAAAAGTATGAAAAATAACCATAACCAAATAAAAAGACATTAAAAGATGCTCAGTTTCTGTATAAATGGTTCAAAAAATGGAAAACCTGTAAATATCTGTAAAATAATTACATTTTTATCTGATTTAAATTCAGGAAAACAGTTCAATCGTATGGCCAAACATTGTGAAACAAAAATAACATCACTATTTGTAAAAACAAAGACTTTGGATGTGGACGTTATTTACAGTCAGGCTTTCCCCCTTAAAATAGCACTGAAAGAATTATTTTCCAGATTTCAGTTCTCAAAATACATAAAAACAACACATTTTAAAAATATATGTATTTATACTTCTGGTCAGTATTTTTTTATAAGGCTAACATGTAAATTAATATTTTTTTTCTAGAATTTTAGCTACCTGTAATTTAAGAAAGAAGGGAAACTAAATTTTCAGTTTACAATATGTGTATTTTTTCCTTCAAATAACAGCAAAGACCCCCTTTTCCCTGTAAAATAACACTAAAAGAATTATTTTCCAGCTTTCAGTTCTCAAAATACATATTGTGTCTTCAAATATCTGTAAAATAATGACAGATTTTGTTGCTTTAACTATCGGAAAACAGCAAAATTTTACTATCAAATATTGTAAAAAAATTTAGTTACCATTTATAAAAATACACAGAATACATATTTACACTTCTCTTCAATTTATTTATAGGACTAACTTAATATTTTTTTGTAATTTTACCAGTGAAGTATTATTTGACAAAATAAAGAAAAATTGTAAAATAACAATTAAAATTATCGACCGTTTTAAGCCTTTAATATACATTTCATTTTTCCTTCAAATAACATTTTTTATATAAAAAATATTTACAATTTTGTTTTTTATAGGATTAACATGTAAATTAGTACATTTTTCTGTGATTTTACTGTTTATGTGCATTTTTTAAAAAATAAGTGTTGGGTTTAAAACCTGTAAAACACAGAGACAGCACAAGGAAGAAGAGACAGTACTCTTGTATTTTACTTGCTGCAAGGGGAGAGAGACAGGCTGTACACACCGTAGCATCAGCCACCCAACTCCAAAGAGCCTGTGTCTCCCCTGCGTCTTTTTATTTGCTTCAGACAGGAATGTAACATAGAGGGTGGTACCATGACTCAGCATGAGATGACAATGGGAAAAACTTTCTTCACAAGCAGTAAGATATGAACAGAAAGACCTTCAGAGGCAGACATGTGGTATTTGCGTCTGCTTTCTTTATCTTATCTAGAAGGCCTAGTTCTGGTCGCCTCTCTGTATGTGCTGTGTCTACATGTTTCTGTCATAAAGTACACGTAGAATCATGGTTTAAAATACATACAGAGTCATGGTTCAAAAGGCACATATGTTTCACAGTCACTCAATGAAAAATGAATGATAATCTAAAAGCAAGTATTCTATTCTCAGTATCCTAAGTATATTTTTTCTAACATAAGTACTATAAGTTTTCATTCTTCTAACATTTCCCTCCTGTTTATCATTGATGAATGTCAACGTCTCGTAATCACATCATTACATTCCCCTTGTGAGGTTTCCTGTAGCATGGTCATGTTCACAACAACTTCATAAACTTACACTCAGCGGTGGATTTCAATCAACAGTAGTTTACACAAAATCGTCTTCATCAAATGAATGTTCTACATGAGTGCTCTGAATTCATCGCTCAACATTACCTTGGACACAGTCCTGCTTATTGTCTGACTCATGAGTGCTTTGAAAAATGGAATGATGCAACAAGTGAATATGAGTAACAGCATTATTATGAGAATGGGTGTGCAAATTTCTAGTACAATGGTAGGCAGGTTCAAAGTGCATGTCGTTCATTCTGTGTCCTAGAGATGCTGTTCGGTACATGGGAAAAAATGTCATAAAGAAACCTCTTACATCTGAGACTAGTGATGGAGATCTATTAGTGGAAGGGTCAGAACGTTTCCTTCGTCGTGTTGTTGCATTAAAAATGGTGGTGACATCTGATTTGGGAATCACAAGAGCAGCAGGCTGTAGTTTAGCCAAGTAGCAAGCATCATCCCATCTCTGAGGGAGATATAAGTATACCTTATGGCCGCAAACCCAAACGTGGTCAGTTTGGCAGGGGAACCCTCCCGCATGTGGAAGCAGTGTATTCATAACAGGTTCAGACACCCATCCCACCACATTGCCACGGATTTCCACGGCAGTGAGGTTGATTGGTTTTGCCCAACCTTCCTCACACCGAGAACCGCTGCACAGGGATGGCTCCAAACACCTTCCACTGGAAAGTAAGTCGTACAGTCTGCCACGCCTAGGACCACGTCTCCCTCAGCACAGCTCCTCCTAAAACACAGTGATGGTGTGTTTGGATAGCATGCCATCGTGATTCCCTGCAGGTTAGTGTTATTAGTAGCTATACTAAAATGTTGAGGCATTCTCCAGCGTGTCAAGTCATAGTTACTGGTAGTGGTGCAGTTTTGAAAGTATTCAGTAAATTTCGAGTGCTGTGTGCATTGCAATGATACACGTTTTCATCTAGTGTGACTGGTTTTGGTGTTAAGCAAGGATTGGTCCGTGAATGACGAGGTATGAATGAGCACACATAGCAGTCAGACATGTTCAAACTTATTGATGTTAAATTAGCCATCTGGAACCAAACATTATCATGGTGATCATCAACATCAAGTTCATGGTTTCTTTTTCCTCTGTGAATCTCTTTTGTCATTAACAAACATAAAATGAAAGTTTAATAATACCACAGCTGTTGGTCCCAGCAGGGCCGTAGTCTTGATGCGTGGAGTCATGACCTATCTTCTGGAGGGAGAGGTTACCAGCACTTCATCTCCTGCTTCAGCCACCCAACTCCAAAGAGCCTGTGTCTCCCCTGCGTCCTTTTATTTGCTTCAGACAGGCATTTAACATAGAGGGTGGTACCATGACTCAGCATGAGATGACAATGGGAAAAACTTTCTTCACAAGCAGTAAGATATGAACAGAAAGACCTTCAGAGGCAGACATGTGGTATTTGTGTCTGCTTTCTTTATCTTATCTAGAAGGCCTAGTTCTGGTCGCCTCTCTGTATGTGCTGTGTCTACATGTTTCTGTCATAAAGTACACGTAGAATCATGGTTTAAAGTACATACAGAGTCATGGTTCAAAAGGCACATATGTTTCACAGTCACTCAATGATAAATGAATGATAATCTAAAAGCAAGTATCCTAAGCATATTTATTCTAACATAAGTACTATAAGTGTTCTAAACATAATTCTACTAACAAAAAGGAAAAAATGTAAATGTTAATTTGCAGAATTTTTCTTTCTAGGCAAATATCTGTAGAGTAACAATAATAATAATAATAATAACTGCTGATTTAAATACAAAAACACTAGAGTAATTCTTCAGTCAAATGATACAGATTTGATGTGAATTATTTACACTTTTCACTTGTTTCTTTAGGGTTAACTTGATTTTTTTTTCTAGTTATTATCTGTACATTAACTACACAGGCAAAAGTACAGTAAAATAAACTATTAAAACACATTTTTACATCATATATTCACTATTCATTAGCTCAGTATCTATGAGGAGATGTGTGTGATGTTTGAGTGTATTCTATAAATAGAGCAATGACTGCGCTACGTAGAGACACGGCGAACTAATAATTGCATTTCTGTGATAACTTGTTATTGCCGCATAAGTCAGAAAATCCTTTGAGTCCTTTAATCACTGAACTCGACATCAAACATCAGAGACGTCTGCTGATTCACTTCACAGCTGGTGGCCGCCGTGCAGCTTTGTTATTGATTCACCTGTCAGAGACGGATGGTACCTGTGTTTGAAGGATCCTTGGGGATATTTTCATATGTTGATCCACGGCAGAATCACAGCTCGAGACAAAGTTGTACGTACGGTCGCTTCGATACGACGCCTGTCACATCACCACGAGGCTAAAGGGCCACCTGAGTTTTAATTTTATTCATTAAGTTGTGACTTGAAGCGGTGACTCCGTCCTCTGCAACTTTGATACTTCTTTAACGCATTTGTTGCCCCCAACTGGAACCTTTTCTTTGTCTGTCATGTTTACAGAAAGTGTCTGAATGTGGGGGAAATGACGGAGGAACCTTCTGCTCTACGCATACAAATAAAAACAACAACACAATATCGGGGAAAATGTTCTATGGATTGATAAAACTAAGTCTGAGTAGTTAATTTTGACCAAAATGTAGCAGTGCAGCAAAAAAACAAAAAACAAAAACCTCCCCCAAAGGTAAGGCATGGTGGTGGCAGCATCATAAGTTAGGACTTATTTGTTGTCTTTGAGTCTAAACAGATTACTATCATCAAAGTCTATCTTCAAAGATGAAGCATGGTGGCTGCAGCATCATGAGTTGGGGCTTGTTTTTTTGAATTTTGGGTCTGAATAGTTTTCTATCATCAAAGGTTATCTTCAAAGATGGAGCATGGTGGTGGCAGCATCATGAGTCAGCGCTTATTTGTTGCCTTTGGGTCGGAACAGTCTGCTATCTCAGAGTTTGTCTTCATAGATGAAGCATGGTGGTGGCAGTATTATAAATCAGTGTTTATTAGTTGCCTTTGGGTTTATACAGTTTGCTATCTTAGAATTCATCTTCATAGATAGGGTTAGCATGGTAGCGGTAGCATCATGAGTTGGGGCTTGTTTGTTGTCTTTCGGTCGGAAGAGTTTGCTATCTTAGAATTTACCTTCAAAAATGAAGCATAGTGGCCGCAGCATCATGAGTTGGGGCTTGTTTGTTGTCTTTGGGTCTGACCCATTACCATCTTCAGAGTTTATCTTCATAAATGAAGCATGGTGGCAGTATCATAAGTCATGGCTGAAGTTGGTTGATGCCATTGGTCAAACACTAAAGTTGTGCAAATTTTTAAACTAATTTCTTAACCGATTACTGATAAAATTAAGTTGTTTCACATTCTTTAAAGTAATTATTTCTTGGGGTACACTACCAATCATAGTAATAATTATGGCTCCTCAATCACTCACAAAGTTTAGTAAAAACTTTCTTTTCATTTTTATGACAAAGTATTTCATATTAAAAGTATTCTACATGCTTAGTTTTGTTTTATTGTTACATGCAGCCTCTGACTGGTTGACCTTTTGAGGAGAAATGAGCTAAAATGATTTAAAATCCCTGAAGTGAGGTTCATCCTGCTGCTGCTGATCATCGCCTCAGACAGACGTACAGCAGCGTGGGAGGAGATGATAATGTTGATAGCGATGATGATGCTGATGCTGATGATGATGCTGTTGACATTTGGAGGCATCAGTGGTCACCACGGTGACGGTGTCCCTCTGTGGGGGGGCCGTAGAGGAAGCACATAAGAAGGAACAAAGCATCTCAATTGCTTAATGTTCACCATGGCAACCAGATAAAGTGTGTGTAGGTTGATTTAATGACATGATCAGATTATTTTGTTTGTTTGCTTTTTTCTCTTTTACCTTTTATTTATACATCAGTTTATGAATATATAATATTTATTGGCTAAGTTTTACTTAGAACTAAATTTATTTATTGATTTCTCCATTTATTCACTTATTTGCATGTTCTAGTCTAGTCAATGTATTGTTTATTACTTTAATCCACCCATCCACCATCCAACCATCATCTATCCATTCATCATCATCAATCATCCATCCATCCATCCATCCATCCATTCATCCATCAAACACAGATCTATTATCCATCCACCCATCCACCATCCAACCATCATCTATCCATTCATCATCATCAATCATCCATCCATCCATCCATCCATCCATCCATCCATCCATCCATCCATCCATCCATTCATCCATCAAACACAGATCTATTATCCATCCATCCATCCACCATCCATCATCCATCCATTCATCCATCCATCAACCATCCAACCATCATCCATCCATACGTTAGCCATCCATCCATATATACATACGTATGTACATACAACTATCATCATCCATCCATCCATTTTTCATCCATCCATTCATCCATCTATTATCCATCCAACCATTAATTCATCCATCCAACCATTCATCCATCCATCATCCATCCATCCGTTAGCCATCCATCCAACCATTCATCCATCCATCCAACCAACCTTTCATCCAACCATCCATCCAACCATTCCTCCATCTGTCATTTTTCATTCATCCATTAGCCATCTTTCCATCCATCCATCCATACATTCATCCATCCATCCACACACGCATACATCCATCCATCCATACACCCATCCATCCATCCATCTATCCATCCATACATACATACATACATACATGCATGCACACATCCACCCACACACACATCCATCCATCCATCCATCCATCCATCCATCCATCCATCCATCCATCCACACACACATACATACATACATGCATCCATACATACATACATCCATGTGTTTGTTTTGTAAATCTTGTACTTTCTTTGTTGATGAATGATTGAATACTTGTTACAGTGATTTTTTAAAAAAAATCTTTAATAGTTTCTGAGATATCATCATTCAAACAGACACAAATTTCACTGTGAGAAAAACCTGCTGAACATGGGTCGATAGATGCATTTTTAAAAGAACATTTACTCAGACGATATTTAAAATGCAGCATAAAATTTCACAGAAATCTTTATAAATATCTAGATCTTATGCTATAATAATCTCAGGTGGATCAGAGACAGTCGATTTCTCTTTTACGGTAAAACTCCCGAGTAGCAGATGATTTTTCCATCACCTTTCCCTGTCAGAGGTTACATGACACAGATTTTCCACCATGTTGTACTTTTCTTCTCCAGACAGGATCACAGCAGGACCAGCAGTGTCAGTTTGCTGTTTATCTCTGAGTGGAGCTTGATGTGATTCAGTGTGTGGGCGTCAGTGGACACTTGTTCAGGTCTTCACACTGACTCTGCTTAAAGCTTCTGATCCAGTTAGAGGAGCCAACGAGTTCATTCCACAGAAAACTGGAGCAAAGAAATGAGACGTTCTGGTAGCTTCCAAACAGCTCCTGTCGTCCTGCTGCTGAGATCTCCTCACTTTAAGATCCTCCAGGAGGAATAGAAACAGACATTTTTCAGCTGTTGGTCCTCATTAATGAAGCGAAAAGTCCAATTTATGCAGAGTCTCACTGTCCAGCTGGTCCACAGTATTCCACTGGGACAGCTTCATTAAAAAACATAACTTTAAATACAGCTCTGAAACAGAAACTGGAGAAACACTGGTGTGTGAAGATATTTCATATAATTTATTCAGCTACAGATTCATGTTTTTAGTCCCTGAATCATCTTTGACTTTTGGAACCTTTTAAAAAAAACACTGTCACTGGAATAATGAGGTTTTCTGTGATATATTTATTGCAGTGTTAAAAAAAAACCCAAATAACTCCATCTGGAAAGAGCTCATAAATGTACACTGCCTTTTAGTATCTATCTATCTATCTATCTATCTATCTATCTATCTATCTATCTATCTATCTATCTATCTATCTATCTATCTATCTATCATCCAACAGCCGTCCTTCCCTTCATTGTCGTCCATCTTACAATCATCCATCCATCCAAGAATCGTCCATCTCTCCGTTGTCCATCCAACATTCATCCATCCAACAATCATCCAGCCATCCATCAAACATCCGTCCCTCCATCGTCCATCCAACAATGGTCCATCCCTCCGTCGTCCATCTTACAGTCATCCATCCATCTTACAATCATCCATCCATCCAACAATCGTTCTTTCTTCCATTGTCAATCCATCCAACAATCATCCATCCATCCAACAGTCATCCATCCATCCATCCATCCATCCAACAATCATACATCCATTGTCCATCCATCCAACAAATGTCCATCCATCCAACAATCATCCATCCATTGTCCATCCATCCAATAAATGTCCATCCAACAAATGTCCATCCATCCAACAATCATCCATCCATTGTCCATCCATCCAGCAGTCATCCATCCAACAAACATCCATCCATCCATCTAACAATCATCCATTCATCTATCATCCATCCATTCAGCAATTATCCATAAATCCAACAATGGTCCATCCATCCATCCATCCATCCATCCATCCATCCATCCATCCATCCATCCATCCATCCATCCATCCATCTTATCTTATTATTTATAATAAGGTGGTAGAAAGGTGTCAGGGTAACTTTTTCTCTTGTTTTCTATTGTTGTTTCTTTTAGAAGAATTGTTCATTTTATAAAGTCTTATTTTTATTTCACAGCTTTGATCACAGTCCCTGCACAGACTGTATGAGCAATAAAAACTCTTCTACAATGTCTGGGGTGATTTCGTAAAAACATGAGTTCTGGAGGTTTTTAAAATATTCCCATTAATGCCACAGTCCTGGAATCTAGAGCTGTTTATCAATCTGACAGTCACTTATTCCACAACCTCATCAGCAGTGAGGCTTAAAAATGAAAATGCTACTGGTTTCTGGACAAAATCATCTTTTCTGCCGCTGAGAGAAGAGATTAGATAAGATAAGCCTTTATTAAATCCCACAGTGGGGAAATGTGCAGCATTCCAGCAGTAAAAACGGTGCAAACATTTAAAAAGCTCATTTTTATCTCTTGTCAGTGTTTCTCTGCTGTTTTTTTTTTCTCATTTTGCTGCTCAGATGTGGTCGATAAACTTAGCTTTTTGCCGCATGGAGGTGGGTGCTGCTGCTGTGAGCGTTCTTCCATAAGACAATATTTCAGAAAATGAAGAAAGACGGTCTCAAACAATGTTCAAAAAAACATTTTTCGAGTTTTCAGAAGACAGAATGTGCTTCATAAAAATGTCTGTGGAACGTTTTGCCATATGTTTGCTGCTGTTGAGAACTAGAAAAGAATATTACAGAACAACAACAAAAAAGACGCTCTCAAACCAATGTTCAAAGAATGTTTTCAAGACATTTTCAAGGCCTCAGAAGACAGAAAGTTTTGT
Organism: Acanthochromis polyacanthus; assembly: GCF_021347895.1. Lineage (NCBI taxonomy): Eukaryota > Metazoa > Chordata > Actinopteri > Pomacentridae > Acanthochromis > Acanthochromis polyacanthus. The sequence goes on along the minus strand of NC_067120.1, from coordinate 36,978,810 downwards.
GATATTTTACCAAAAGTGGAACGCTTTTCTGGATGTTTGGTGGACGTTGCTGTTGAGAATGCTCTTCTAGAGAACAACGTTACAGAACAACAAAGAAAAATGTCCTCAAACCAATGTTCAAAAAATATTTTCAAGACGTTATTGAGACCTCAGAAGACAGAATATTCTCTAATATGTTACCAAATGTGGAATGTTTTGAGGGATGTTTGTTTTCACGATGCTGTTGAGAACATTCTTCCAGAAAACAATATTACAGAACAAAGAAAGATGTTCTCAAACCAACATTCAAAAACGTTATTGAGCCCTCAGGAGACAGAATGCTCTTCATATAAATGTTAGTACATTCTTCTAGAAAAGAATATTACAGAACAACAAAGACATATGTTCTCAAACCAACATTCCAAAAATGTTTTCTAGAAGTTTTTAAGGCCTCAGAAGACAGAATGTTTGTGATATTTTACCAAAAGTGGAACGTTTTGCCGGATGTTTTGTGGATGTTGCTGTTGAGAATGTTCTACTAAACAACATTGCAGAACAACAACAAAAATGTTCTCAAACCAACATTCAAAAAATATTTCCAATCATTATCAAGGTCTCAGAAGACAGAATGTTCTTTATATTAATGTCTGAATGTTCTTTTAGAAAACATTACAGAACAACACATACAGATGTTCTCAAACCAACGTTCGAAAGATGTTGTCAAGGCCTCAGAAGACAGAATTAAGCAGGACTTTTAAAATACAAAAAAAAAAAACCAAAGCTCAGTGTATGCAACAAGCATCAAATCAGAGTGAATTATGTTCGATCAGACGGTTTCTTTGAGCATCAATCAGCAAAAAAGACTTAACAGCTTTAACGACTTTATTCATCTGACTTTCTATGGAACAACCTGCTGCTGTCGATGCTGAAACGTTATGTCGTGAAGCTTTAGTTCCATTTATTTAAAGAGGAATCGAGTCTGAAGAGAGAAATTATTTTTAAAAAGTGTTTTAATATTGATTCAAGCCTTTTTTAAATTCCTGTTTCTGAGAGTCTGACAGGCAGCGAGGACACTGAGGGAACAGAAGATTATGAAATCCAGACAAAACACCTGCAGCTGTTTTTAATATTTCTCCTCCCAGATGACACTTTCCTGTCATTCCTGCTGGAACTAACGGCTTCTTCTTTGTGCTTTTCTTTCTAAAGTTGCTCCTCATTGTCTGGGATTTCTTCACTTTGCCCGGCTGCCTGATGGACACTGACGTCCGTTTGTTTGGCTCAGCCGGTAAAAAGCTTTTTCCCTGCAAAGAGGAGCCTCTTAGGCAGAAGGAAAGCAGAAATAAAAGGCTGCAGAGCATCAAAGTGCCTCCATGTTTCAGCCTTTTGTCTTTTCTCTACTTGAAGTCGGAGCTCTGGAGACCGTTATTAGCAGCAGCGACTAATCCAGGAGCTTCTCGGCTCCAGTAACCACTCTTAAAGCTGCAGCTGTAGGATTTTCTATAATCTGTGAGGACATCAGCTGATTAGAACATGGATGGTGAAAAACAAACACGTAATATATTATATAAACATCTCAACTAATGTTCTAGGGACGTTTTAAGGATATTCATCATTTAAATGAATGTTTCTGTGATAAAAAAAAGTTTTTGAGGCATCAGAGGACAGAATGTTCTTTATACAAACGTCTGTTACCAAAAGTGAAACGTTTTGCCAGATGTTCTCCACATGTTGCTGTTGAGAACGTTTTATAAAACAATATTACAGAACAAAAAGGAAAGACGTTCTCAAACTAACCATTGAAACTTGTCCATCATCCAACCATCATCCAGCCATCATCCAACATCTGCTATCCAACCATCATCATCCATCCATCCATTCCTTCATCCATCCATCCATCCATCCATCCATCTGCCATCCTACCATCATCCATCCATCCATCTATCATCCAACATCTACCATTCATCTACGATCAAACATCATCCATCCATCATCCAACATCTGCCATCCATCCATCCATCCATCTGACATCCATCCATCATCCAACATCTGCTATCCAACCATCATCATCCATCCATCCATTCATCCATCCATCCATCCATCCATCTGCCATCCTACCATCATCCATCCATCCATCTATCATCCAACATCTACCATTCATCTACGATCAAACATCATCCATCCATCATCCAACATCTGCCATCCATCCATCCATCCATCTGACATCCATCCATCATCCAACATCTACCATTCATCTACGATCGCACCATCATCCATTAATACATCCAACCATCATCCATACATCCATCTGACATCCATCCATCTGCTATCCAACCATCATCCATCCATCCGTCTGCCATCCAATCATCCATCCAACCATCTGCCATCCAATCATCATCCATCCATCATCCCACATCTACCATTCATCGACGATTGAACCATCATCCATCCATACATCCAACCATCATCCATCCATCTGACGTCCATCCATCTGACATCCAACCATCATCCATCCATCTACCATCCAGCACCATCCATCCATCCATCCATCCGTTTGCAGTTGAAACTATCTAAACCACTAAAACATGAATTAATTGTAAATAAATAATTTAAACATCATTTGCTGCAGACTGAATCAGTGGGAGTGTTTCAAAGTCCTTCTGTTCCCTCTCAGAGCGTCTGTGTCGGCATTATTTGGTTATTACAGGGTAATTAGATAATAAAGCAGCTGATTGATAATGAAACATGATGCCTCCGTCGACACTTCAGGCTGTAAATGTTGCAGTAAAGCGGTGCTGAGCTGGTGGACCTGCAGCTTTAATGTGCTGCCGGTGTTTTATTCCTGCTGGCTGTGAACGTCTGGCCGGGCTGATGGACGATGTGCAGCTCTGTGTGGGAGTTGTCTGGACTCAGGTTTCCTGATGGTTTGCCTCCTTTCATTCAGTTATTTCTAATTCCAGCCCAACACCTCGCAGCCAGTCGCGCTAAATCACATTTTACTCTTTCATTAAGTGTGCGTCGCGAAAACAAACCTACTGGTAATTTTCATGATTTGATACAAATCGATTTTCTGCTGGACTCTGCTGCCTCCAGGAACCAGACGAATGCTGACAACCTAAAGTCCAGTCTGACAGAAAACCTTGGCCACATGGACGGAGGATTTATGGGCCTAAAGTTGCTGCAAAACAGGAATAAAATGTGTTCTGAGATTGTCAAACCACAGAAACTCCAGAGAAAAGTTTCTGGGTGGTTTCTGTCTCAATGAAAACATTTTTCTCTGTAACATAAAGTCCTGAACTTCTATGGAAACAGAACAACCATGAAGAAGGAGAGAAATGAAGAATAGAATGACAGAAATGACATGTAGGAAAAAAAGAAGAAATAAAATTTGAATATGTGCAGCTTTCCAAGTTCCACAGGTGTCATTAATACTGGAAAAAAATTGGCTCTATATACTGTAGATAGTTAACTATTTACATATTATAACCCCTATAAACTGCATCATCTGTAGAAAGATGTTTCTCCATGCTGAATGTATCTCCAACAACTCTCTCCTCTGTTCACTGTTTCTGAGCCATGCTGCATTTATTTTATTCATCCTGTAGCTTTGATTTCCTCTCATGGCTAAAATTGTACAAAATAATTTGAAATGTGTCCAAAATGACATAAAACTGGTCCAAAATTACTCAAAAAAGAACCAATGAGTAGCTTTGATTTTCCTCTCTGTGGAAACATTGCCTGTCAGCCAATCATTTTAAGCACATTTTGAGTCATTTCGAACAAGTTTCAAGTCATTGTGGACAGTGTTCAGTTCATTTTTGATGAAGAACAGAGGAGCAAGTTGTTGGAAGATACATTCAGCATGGAGAAACATCTTTCTACAGTTGATGAGCAGAGTAGAGAGAAAAATCTATGGAGGCTGGAAACATGGAAATACATAAATATCTATAGAATGTGGAGACAAAAGAACCACAAAGAGACACAAGAAGACATGAATAAGATGCAAAATGGCATAAAAGGAAGATAAAATGACAGAAAACACATAAAACTGAGATGATAAGAAAGACTGAGGTTGTTGGAAGATACATTCAGCATGGAGAAACATCTTTATAGAAATGATGAGCAAAGACTCAAATCTGGACTAAAAAATGTCAGAAGTGATAAAAAATCTTGTCCAAATGACTCAAAATCTGTCATTTTAAACACATTTTGAGTCATTTCAATCAGGTTTCAAGTAATTTTGGACAGTTTTTGGTTCATTTTAGGCTATTTTTGAGGAATTTTGGGTTAATTTTATATTATTTTGGTTACGTTTCCGAATTATTTTGTACAATTTTAGCCTGAGAGGAAACTAAAACTTACTGTGAGCACTAGGAGAAATGTCGCAGATACCGAACCTGGACTTTTAAAGGGGAACTTTGTTTTTTTTCAACCTGGGGTCTGTTTTCATGTCATTTCATACATGTGAGTGATGGAGAAATGAATTTTCGACATAGCTCCAGTATTTAGCCAGGCAGGCAGCTTAGCAGCTCAGCTAGCAGCTCAGCTAGCGAAAAGTATGGGGCAACTTGCCCCCCCGTGTCAAAGTCCACCCTAACGTGCTTTTGCCCCACACTGACCGGCTCAGATAGTCTCAATGAGTGTCCCACAACATACTAGAGATGAAAAGTGAACGAAATCCTCCACATTACCTGGCGATCGCTCTTTGTTGTGGTCTGTATCCAAATCTCAGGACGCTAGAAAGCAAATCTCGTTCCGAAATCGCGCGATTTCGGAAAGAGATTTGCTTTCTTTTTTCGTTCACTTCTCATCTCTAGTATGTTGTGGAACACTCGTTGAGACTATCTGAGCCGGTCAGTGTGGGGAAAAAAGCACGTTAGGGTGGACTTTGACACAGGGGGGGCAAGTTGCCCCATACTTTTCGTTAGCTGAGCTGCTAGCTGAGCTGCTAAGCTACCTGCCTGGCTAAATACTGGAGCTATGTTGAAAATTCATTTCTCCATCACTCACATGTATGAAATGACATGAAAACAGACCCCAGGTTGAAAAAAAAACGAAGTTCCCCTTTAAAGGTTTTGTGAAGCAAGTAATCTTAGAAATTCAACATATTTTTTAGTTTTTTTCTTCATTCTCTCCCTCCCTTCATGGTTGTTCTGTTTCCATCGAGTTGCAGGATTTTAGTTTGTAAAGAAAAATGAGTCCATGGACGAAAGAACTACCCAGGTGGTGTTTTTCTGTTGTGTGGCAAACTCAGAATGCCTATTTTATTGCCGACTTCAGGGTCATAATTCTTCCATTTATGGTCAGCAGTAATATAAGAGCAGAGTTTCAGTCATATTGGACTTTAAGATTTAATATTGAGGTGAAAGATGAGCCCACAGTGAGGAAAAATGAGAAACTGCATGTTTAACTGAAGCCTTGCTGCTTGTTCGAAGTAAAACTTGCTTTTCCTGTACTTTTTCCCCTTCCAAACCTGCTTCTCCTCTCAGTGCTGTTTACGATTCTCTGTACATTTCTAGGATTTTCTCTTAATGCAAAGCAAGAACTTTTATCTCGAGCCCAAAGCGTGAAGAAAAGCGTCGCCCGCCTCCCTCCATGAATCTGAATCAGGCGTTAATCCGGCCCTCTAATCAAGTCTGGAAGTGTCTGCACTGCGTTTGTTTGATAGAGAATTATTAATAAAATGTGTCTCTCATTCGCGGGCCACATCCGATAATGACAGAGGTCCTCCTTCATTCTTCCCCACTTCCATTCTGCACACTTCCACTAAAGAGGAATTAATCAGGGAACAATCAGGATCTGGTATCTTCCTGGACCGATCCTAAACCTGTCCACACTCTGCATTGCTAATCAGCCCGGCGGAGCAGGAAGACAGAGAGATCATCGGATAAAAGCCCATTTTCATTAGGTTCTGGAAGGAGGAGGCTTTCAGTCACTTCCATTGAGAGTCATCAGGGTCTCCGATAGCTTCTCACCCGGAGGGATTATTACTGTTTAATTCCAGCTCTGGCAGCCACTTCAGCCTCATTGTACTGATCCGCTGAGAGAAATGTGAAGGCGGAGGTTTGGTCTGCAGCCTCATCAGCGCTGGAACTGTCTTAATATCTTCATATACCAACACTTTTAAAGACCCTGACCTCTGTGACATCTCAGGTGGAGCTGTAGTGTCTAAGTGGTCCATTAGTTGGTCGATAGGCAATAAAGAAAAAACATCAACAGCCTTCCAGGATTAATCCATTATTTAAGGCAGCAACAGGAACACCAGCGTGTTTTGACAACTTTGAACTGCTTCAACCCAATGAAGACCGCTAGGATGGACTTATTTAGCGTTTAAAGTCGACTCCAAATGGACCGACATCATGTCAAAGAAGCAGTCAGTGTGGCGGCACCCTGGTGTTCCACTGTTTAACCTGTTGCCCTCCAGTAGGCGCTACAGGTGCATCAAATCTAGAACCAATAAACTGAAGAACAGCATCTTCCCTAAAGCCATAACCTCCCTGAACTCCAACATGCATTGACCTCTAAATCCAACACACTGTAGCGCAATACGCTGGGGCAACACTGAATAAATCAGAATCAGACAAGCCTTTATTGCCAATAAAGCAGTGCCTAGCAACATCAACAGACAATGTGGACTGTTTATTGTGTAATATTTGTGTTTTCATTTTTAAGGAGCAGCTCTCTATGGCATTTTATATTGTGTAATGACAACCATGGCACTCTATCCTATTCTATTTTGCTCAAAAAGCTGAGTTCAAACTTTACAAACAGCAGATTTGTTGTATCACAGTTTAACAACCAACATATCAGTTCATCTAAAAACAGCAGCTCACTTGTTCTTGTCTTGATGATTGCTGTTAATAATTACGAGATTAAAACAAAATTAGTCTATAAGACCAAAGACAAAGGACAAGCGTGTCTGAGAATGTATTAGATTAGCTTCTCATAGGGAGTTTGGACTGTTGGGCTTAAAATGTGTGAATTTGTTGTCTCCAGTTCACTATGTTAAGTGAAATGAGATGGTGCGTTGTCAATTGGTGCTATATAAATAGAATTGCAGTACCTAGTTGCACCACTAGGTGGAGCCTCTTACTATTTAATACTGTTCTGTGGTGGTTAATGCATACTGTCCAGAGCCATAATCTAGTAGGACAGTGGATTTGTAGCAGAATGGCACAAATTACCAAGGTATATTTGTGCATCATATTTTAGCTTTTTTCAGAAAATTCCATATTATGGCTTCAGATTCATGATACAAGGAGTCCTTGACGTACGTCTGAATTCCATTCCTACGTCACAAAGTAACGCAATTTTTTCCATAAGTTTGAACTTACATAAATACTGTTTTAATATATTTAATTTCACTTCCATGGTGATGGCTTTCCTTTTATCAGAATCACTGTCATCAGAAGAGTCTGACTTACACTTGGGAGCTATAACGAAGAGCAAACGAAAGAAGGCGAATGTAGCACAATCCAATGTGGCGTACAATGGGCGAATGTAAACAAAGCCGTCTTCCTCGTGTAGCTCTGTCTGACGATGTATTTGTCCACTCCACTCGTCAGCTAGTTCCCATGCAAAATTAGTTTTAATGTCGCAAACGCCGTATTTCCAAATGATGGAACAAGAGTTTCTTAATAAGTTTATGAGAGATGGCGACGTAACCACAAAACGCCATAGGTCGAGGACGTCGTAAACTGAGACCTGGTGTATATATTTAAAACATAAAAAAATTATATTTCGAGGAAGTACCGTTTCCAAATTCTAAGGAAAGTTTTCTCATAAGACTTTTTAAAACAACTTTATTGTATTTTAATATTTAATCTTTTTTAATAACAAAAATGTAATATACTGCTATCATTCAAACTGAGAGTAAACGGATGCCTCAAAGGACAGCCTCGTCTGAAAACAGTCAAACAGTCATTTCCACAGACAGTCATCTGACAGATAAAATCCTCGGTGGATAAAGTTTTTCTCTGGAGATTTAGGGATGATCTCTGCAGCAGTTGGTCTAGTTCCTCTTCCTGCATCACTGATGGTGTTGTGTCGGTCTCTTCGTCTCTTCTGTCAGCTTCTGGTTCGTCAGTTTGAGCCAAACAAAAGTAAACAACAGCCTGAAGATAACATGGTTCCCAAAAACTAGTCTGAGGACACTCAGCCGTGTTTCTGTCACTTCAGAGGATGTTAGATTCACTGAATATCAGTCTAGATTTACTTCAACCGTATCCTCTGTCATGTCCTAAACCTAATCCTGACCTTCACCTTCCTTTTGCTGAGAAAAAGAACAAATCTTCTGTCAAACTGCTCAAACTCTGTCAGGTTACACAGACATCATGAGTAAACAGCCACAAATTCTCACTTGGATTGAGGTCTGGACTCTGACTCAGCCTCCAGAACTTTCACCTTGTTGTCTTTAAACTATTTCTACGTAGCTTTGGATGTTTGTATTGGTGGAAAACAAATCTCCAAGTCTCAGTTCTCTTCAGACTGCATCAGGTTTTCCTCCAGGATTTCTCTAGACTTTGCTGCATTCATTTTACCCTCTACCTTTAAAAGCCTTCCAGGACCTGCTGCCACCACCGTGCTTCACATCATGATGCTACCACCACCATGCTTCATGTCATGATGCTGCCACCACCATGCTCACGTCATGATGCTGCCACCATCGTGGTTCACATCATGATGCTGCCACCACCATGCTCACGTCATGATGCTGCCACCACCATGCTTCATGTCATGATGCTGCCACCACCATGCTCACGTCATGATGCTGCCACCATCGTGGTTCACATCATGATGCTACCACCACCATGCTTCATGTCATGATGCTGCCACCACCATGCTCACGTCATGATGCTGCCACCACCATGCTCACGTCATGATGCTGCCACCACCGTGCTTCACATCATGATGCTGCCACCACCGTGCTTCACATCATGATGCTGCCACCACCGTGCTTCACATCACATCATGATGCTGCCACCACCGTGCTTCACATCATGATGCTGCCATCACCGTGCTTCACATCATGATGCTGCCACCACCGTGTTTCACATCATGATGCTGCCACCACCGTGCTTCACATCATGATGCTGCCACCACCATGCTTCACATCATGATGCTGCCACCATCATGCTTCACATCATGATGCTGCCACCACCGTGCTTCACATCATGATACTTCACTACTGTACAATGGGGATGTTGTGTTTGTGATGATCAGTGTTTGGCATCTGAAAAACACTGAACATCTAGTCTGAATTCACAAAAGCTCAATTTATTCTCTTCAGCTTAAAGAATCTTCTTCCAGGTGACTTCAGAATCTCCACGTCTTCTGGTGAACTCTCGTCCAGATTTAACATCAGCAGTGTCTTTTTGTCACTCTCACATAAAGTTTTGATTGGACGGTCAACAGTTGTTGTATGAACAGTCTCTCCAATCTCAGCTGCTGAAGCTTGTAACTCCTTCAGAGGAGTCATAGGTGTCTTGGTGGCCTCCTTCTTTCTTGGACGACTTGTTCCAATCAGATTTATTCATGTTTCATATTCCTCCCATTTCTTCATAGCGAATTAAAATGAACTCGTGACAGTGTTTTCATGTTAAGTTGAAGCCTTTTTTTTTTTTCAAAAAATCCAAATTTAATTGACTATGATTTAACTGTGAAAAGCTAAAGAAGAAGAAAACGTTCAAATTCCTGCATAAATATCATCTAAATGTGACTTTGTTTTCTCATCTTTTGACATCTGAGTTGATTCAGAAGCTTTTAGGACTAAAATGTCAGCGTCAAGATTGTCGGCTGATGCTCGTTTATTGTTGCATTGAATGGATGGATCCACAGGAGGCAGCAATGGATGGATGTTAGAAAAGAGCTGAGTGACAACATCAGTGAACAATAAAAATCCCCCTGCAGGTCGCTGGAGTCCAGAGAATTTATTTTAAATGAGCTGCCAACAGATCTGCCAAATGTCTGATGGATCATTTTGAGATTTTCATTTGTTGTCACACCTGGGAGTTCTTGTATTTTCACCTTTGAAAAAACACTTTAAAGCTCGTGTCCGGAGTTTGAATCGCAGCGTCTCCCAAAACACTGTTGGTCCCTCCCTCTGATTTCGCCCCTTTATTTGTGCACGCGTGGAGTACATGAGAGAAGTGCCCGGAGTGCTGCAGCATCTTGCCTGTTGTGCTGTTTTCCCCTCTTCTGCATTTAGTACATTTAGTAAATAATAAAGGAATTACGTTAGAATGCTGTATTGAGTCTAACTTGTCCTAATACCAAAATAACATGAATCTGCTAGGACGAACGAGTAAAGTTTCAATATGTGATTACACTCGTGTATCCCTCTCGATGACGTTGTTTATCAAACTTAGTGCATTTACGCGTGTATGTGTGTTACATTATTTATTTCTATCTAGAGTTCAGAATTGCATGACTCCTTTGATGAAGAGTATGTCCCAGACGCCCCAACATCTTCCTCCAGAGGTCGGGCATCTAAACGAAGCCGTCAGGCGGGCTATGGAGGCCGTGGTCGGGGAGCGACGCGAGCACCCCGAGCCAAAAAACGTCCTGCAGTCTCTTGGCCTGACAAGCCGTGGGATTGGTAACTTTTCTGGAAGTTGCTGAGCCCTGATGCTCTCTCCTCCACAAGCAAAACAAATGTGCTCGTGGTTGCGTAGTGCGTAGCTCGCCCACCTCTGCATGGGCTTGCTTGCTGTGCGCGTAACCGTTGATTGACAGCATGACAAAGCTGAAGCTCGAACTTGATTGGTCGGCAGCGACCGGCGCTTTTGGAATAACATGGGGGTCTATGAGAGGAAGGCAGAGCTCAGGAATAAATTTTCATATCGCGTCATACTAACATTATATTATAGTATCGAACTAGACTAACACATTTAAGCTTTGTTAAACAATGATACATAAATTGAAAACAAACGGAAACTCCGGACAGCAGCTTTAAGATTATTTAAACTATCTAATAGAAAACAAACAATTTCATTTTGTAATATCATTAAATTCAAATAAATGTATCATAATTTTGTCAAAAATGGCTCAAGAAATGAGCCAAAAAATACCTCAAACTCACCTAAATTGTCTCTCAGCTTTTGCAAAGTACAAAATTCTCTAAATTCAGCTGAAATATTTGAGCTTTAATTATATATAACAAATAAATGAACTAAATCTGATGCAGTGGAGCAACACCACTAATGGAACTGACCCCAACACTCCAGACCAAAATGATATAAACCATCAAATGTATTCAAAACCTGTCAAAAACTGCAGCAGTTTAACTAAGAAATTGTTCAAAAGGCTTCAAACTAATCCAGACTGTTTCCAGTTCTTTCCAAAATGCATCATAATTTGTCAAAAATGACTCAAGAAATGATCTGAAAAGAGCCAAAAGTTCTTCAAACTCACCTAAATTACCTCTATATTTTTGTAAAATGCAAAAAAATGGCCAAAATTCTCCAAAATGCCTTAAATTTGTCCAAATCTCTTCTAAATCTTTCCAAAATGACAACAGTTGTCCAAAATGTATCATACTTTGTCACCTAAAAACACAAATCTCTCTAAATTCAGCCGAAATAATTTAATTACAAATATATATAACAAATAAATGAGCAGCACCACCAACTGAAGTGACCCCAACGTTGGGTTTGCACATTTTTAATTGGCTCATTTAAAACAAAAAAACTCCAGAGTGGAAATGCCAACAGTTTCCTCTCGGGGGAAGAAAATCACATGAAATATCGACAAAAATAAGAAAAAATGAAGATTTCCCGCTCGTATGAGGCCGATAAATGGATGATAAAGTGCAGCGGAAGCAGAATAAACGTGGAAATGATGAACATAAACTCAACGTCTACTGAAGCTTCTGCTCCAGAGCTTCACATTAAGGCGCTAAAAGAACAAAAAGGCCAGATTTCCATCGTGTTTCTAACTCTCTGAGGTTGTTGCTTCTTATTATTCTGCAGAGCGGTTATCTCCACACGCTGTTCGCTCCATCTGGTCGTATTTACATAACAGAACTGGATGTAAACAGGCATTAATTAGCCTTTTCTGCTGATTCTTCCTGAAGCTCGGTGAACGCTGACGCCACATTTTAATGTAAACTCAGCCGGAGGCGTTTAGCCCCGAGCTCAGAGCTGCAACTGAACCGCAAATATGTCGCTTCATTTTTAGAAGATGAGGTGTTTTTACTATTTATTCAGCAAGGAAAAGAATCACTTGGATCCTGTTAAAATCAAAGAGAGGAGCCGGAAGAACACAAGCATCAGATTACAGCTAATAAAAGCTCATATTTTACACTGAAAACAGTCTGCACAACAGAGCTTTGTGCTACCTATGGAAGAATCTGTGCAGTATTAATGTCAGTATTTTCTACTGATGGACATGTTTTTTACATATCAACTGAAAGTCCTCAAAAGATTGTTCACAATACTTCAAACTTGTCTAAACTACCTCTAAACTTTTCCAAAATGAGAAAAAAAATGTCCAAAATGTATCATAATTTGTCCAAAAGGACTCAAAAAATTATCTAAAATGAGCCACAAATACCTCAAATCCACCTAAATTGCCTTAAAGCTTTTGCAAATGCCAAACAAAATGTCCAAAATGACTTCAAACTTGCTCAGAGTAAATCAAAAATAGTCCAGTTTGACTTCAATCAAGACCAAAATGACACAAACTCATCGAAATTTATTTTACACCTACCAAAAACTGGAGCAGTTTACCTAAGAGATTGTCCAAAATGCCTTAAACCTATCCAGATTGCTTCTAATCCCTTCCAAAATGACAACAATTGTCCAAAATCTGTGAAAAAAGACTCAAGAAATGATCTGAAATGAGCCAAAAATACCTCGAACTCATCTAAACTGTATTGAAGGTTTCGCAAAACGCCAAAAAAAATGTCTAAAATGACTCAAAATGTGTTCATAATGGATCTTAAACAGTCCATTAACACTCAAAACTTGACCAAAATGACACAAACTCATCTAAATTAATTCAAAACCTGTCAAAAACTTTCAGCAGCTTAACTAAGAAATATAAGAAATACAAACATAATCAGGTGCTATACTAGTACAAATAAAATGTGGGTTGGGATGAGTTTCCGTAGCAGTTTTTACTCCAGTAAAATTTACAAAACCTCCACTAAAAACTCTCTGCTGTCTGAATAGCAGCTCTTACAGGAGATTTAAAGTCTTTCCAATATTCTGAGCAGTTTGTGCAACATATTTCTCTCAACAAACCAACTTGAGGAGCTCCAACATCCAAACATCCATTTCAGATCTCTGCTGTCTCACCAGGCGATCTAACTGATCCAAACACGACCTTCACATCTATTCAGAGCTGACAGTTGACCTCAGGAGAACTTACAGCTCGGTCATTTATAAACCGACAGGACTGAAGCTCTGGGAAAACTGTACTGTGTAGCTGTAGCTCTCAGAATGATGGATTACCTGCAGAGTACTTCCAGGCTGAAAAAGTCTTTCCACTGCTCAGCCATGGTCAGACTGTATTTTTTTTTTACACAGTCTAGGGTTTGAATCAGAGCTTTCTTTCACATTATTTTGATGTATTGATGCTGCAGTGGAGGTTTTTTTCTGCTGCTAAACAAACAGAAAAAAAGATATTAACTGGAACCAACAATGGTTCTTCTTGGTGAAGCCATAAAAGAACCATTTTGTAGTTTCAAAATAAAAGTTTCTGAGCCCTTACAGATATCTAAAAATAATTACAGAGATTCTAAAGATGTTTCTTTCACTACGTCTTTAATGAATCTCCAAAGTACCTCAAAGAACCATCAAATACTTGTTCCTTCATGCATAATAAATTGATGTAATAAAACCCAATGGAACTTTAAGTGTTACATAGAAAGTAATGGAACAGTATTACCTCTGTTTGCACTATCCTTGCTGCTGTAACGAAGCAAATTTCCCCGATGTAAGACTAATGAAGGCTTATCTGATCTCATTTCATTTCTTTTATCTTGTCTTAGGTTATGCCATTTTGTCTTATCGTATCTCATCTCTTTCGTCTTATCTCATTTCATCTCATATCTTTATCATCTCACCTCTTATCTTGTCTTATCTCACATGTTTCGTAAATAAAAATAGCTTGTATTTTATCGTATCTCATTTAAAGGTATCTCATTTTATCTATTCTTACCATATTTCACCTTATCTCATTTGTCTTATCTGTTTTATCTTATATCTTTCCTCCTATTATATTTCAGTTCATCTCATATCTTTTGTCTTATCTCATCTCATCTCATCATCATATTTTCTTACCTCATACATTTATATTATCTTAACTCATCTCATCATATCTTCTCTTATCTCATATCATTTATCTCATCTTATCTCATGTCTTCTGTCATCTCATATCTTTTATATTATCTTATCTTATCCCTTCTCATATATTTATTGTATCTCAGCTAACTTATCTTTTTACATCTCATATTTTTATCTCATCTTATCTCATATATTTATATTATCTCATCTCACTTTATCACATTTTGTCTCATCTTATCTCATCTAGTCTTGTCTCATCTTATCTCATATCTTTTATCTAATTAAATCTCATCTCATCATCTTATCTCATTTCATCTGTTCTCATCTCTAGTCTTATCCTAATTGAGAAAATAATCAAGTCTTTCAAACATCCTCATATTTCAATGTATGAAATTAAGTGCTGAAAGTCGGTTGGTGAACAATTCTTGAAAAATTGTGCTACAGAAATGATTGGATACGTGGAGTTAAAATTTCCCTGATATCTTTATAATTGTCCACATTTCAGGCTCTAAAATCTTCAGGCAAATCAGAGACGGTGGAGCAGCAAAACGGGCTGATTTGAGCCGGGGAATGATGAGGGAAATGGGAGGTTACAGAGGGTCAGAATCTCTCCAGGCTGTTACTAATTGAGTCACTGAGTTCATTCTGCGGTGAACTCGGCTTTCAGACGTCCCCGACCAGAATCTCAGCTTCCTGTTCGGTACGCCGCCGCCGCCATCGTCTCCGAGTGCATCCGTCTCGTGGGTCATCGAGCTCGATGCCGCAGCTAATAAGGCAACTGATTAACGCTGTGAGTGGCTTAAAAGGCGGCTATTAATTAGCGCTGAGTGAACGTATCCCACTTCAGCAAGCCTCCACGAGCACAGCGCTGATTAGTGCACGGAGCTGGAGAACCTGAACTCTGTTTGACCAAGACGTTCTGCCATGATTAAAACACAACGTGAGTCTCGTTAGCAGATAAACAGCACAAACTGACAACACAGAGCCAAGCAGTGACGCAGGAAGTGAGTTAAAAATAACTGACTGAGAGGTTGGAGGAGTCTGTGGGTTCCAGGATCCATAGTACTGCAGTAGTAGAGTGGTATAGAACTCCAGAGAAACATGCAGTATGTCAGTAGTATGCAAAAAATACTATGAAGTTCTACTACATCCTGCAGACAGCAACAGATACATGAGCAAGAAAGTCAAAGCTTGAGGAACAATATAATGAAAAAGTCGTACATTTTAGTTCCCAGCTGACAGGAAATGTTCTAACAACGTTATAGAGCATCACCTACAAGTTCTACAGAAATATTTAAGGTTCTGTTGTCAGATTATTTCAAGTGGAACGTCTTGCCCTTTTCTTTAAGGAACATGTCATAGAACATTCTATAAAAAGCCAATCTGGGAACGTCTTTATGCACAGTCTGTTGGCTGCAGATTAGCATTAGCATTCCTTAGCTAGTCAGCAGCATTTTTTAGGATAACTGAAAAACCTTTTGATATACAGTTTTTATAATGTGCAGGTAAGTTGCACACTCTCACTTTAAAATAATACAGTAAGTAGTAGTTAGCCTGAGATAACCTGGAGATGCCACTAAATCGTAGCATCCTCAGGTTGCTACCAGTAACCCAGGATGTTCTGTGAATCCTGGGTTACCCAAACAGGAATGTAAATGACTTGGCTCGCTAAAGTAGCTTGGTGAATGACTGAGGGACTTGTCTTGCAGGTGATAAAGAAGAAATTCAGGCTCTCATGGCCTGTCAAAAGCCTATTTCTGGCACATTACACTGGATTTTAAGACTTTATTCTAAAAGGTATCCCACAGATTTACCTTCTGCTAACTCAACAACTACTTTATTTGATCATTTTGTTCTCTTTTGCCATCTTTTTATATATATATTACATTGAAATTTGACAATAAAAATCTAGTTCTAATGTCTCTTACTTTGATGTTTCTCCATGCTGAATGTATCTCCAACAACTCTCTCCTCTGTTCACTGTTTCTGAGCCATGCTGACTTTATTTTATTGATCCAGTAGTTTTGTTTTTCATCTCTTTTGTTTTTCATCTCAGTCTCTCTTGTCATGTCAGTTTTGAGTCTGTTTTGCCATTTTGTCGCATTTTTTATGTCTTGTTTTTGTTGCTTTGTTTCTTGTTTATGTCATTATGCATCTTATTTTTGTTGTTTTATGTCCTATTTATGTCATTTTGATCCAGTAGGTTTGATTTTCCTCTCGGTCTCTATCGAAATACCTGCAGTTCAACCAAATCGTCTCTAAATTTGTTGGTCACAGTTGAGTCAGCTGTAATGAGGAGCTCAGATTTCTTTGTTTTTTCACCAAATCTGGTGCAAACACTTGATTTTTGTGTGCTTTTTTGAATGAAACCCGTAGAATGAAGCGATTTATGATGAAATATCACAATTGTAAGCCGAGATCTGGTTAATTTTTCCAATGGGGCTACACTTTACTAGCTTTTATCATAAATTCCCTCTACTTCCCGTGCAATAAGACATGATGTCCACTACCGTTTAAAGGTTTAGGGTCACTCAGAAATGTCCTTATTTTTGAAAGAAAAGCAGCTTTTTTCAATGAATTAATCCAGTGTAGACATAGTTAATGTGCTAAATGACTATTCTAGCTGGAAACAGCTGATTTTTAATGGAATATCTCCATAGGGGTACAGAGGAACATTTCCAGCAACCATCACTCCTGTGTTCTAATGCTACATTGTGTTAGCTAATGGTGCTGAAAGGCTCATTGATGATTAGAAAACCCTTGTACAGTTATGTTAGCACATGGATAAAAGTGTGGGTTTTAATGGGAAACATGAAATTGTCTGGATGACCCTAAACGTTTGAACAGTAGTGTATGTCTACAGTATCCTCTGCATGTGTAACTCTTGTGGAGTGTTTTGAAAATTTGCACTTCCTGTTTTGATTTGATGTTTTTACTTGACTTCAACAATCCCAGTGTGCTTAGACTGTCTGTTTTGCGCACAAATTGCAAATATAAAAGTCTGTATGCATGCCACTTTCATTAAATGTTGAAAAAAAAGCAGTAATTTTTTCTGTTTTTTACAGTTTCTGGTTGATAAATGACATTTTTTTTGCACCTTCTTGACTTTTAAAGAGATTTTAATGTCAGGGTTCTTCCTGGTTTAATAAATACAGTTTCAGGTTTAACATTTAGGTTTTATTCATTAATAGAAACATTTTTATGTATTTTTAACTTCAAATTTACCTCTGCTGATCTTGTGTTCTTCTAATGTAAAAGCTCACGTCCGTCTTGCTATTTTGTGTTTTATTTCCTCCTTGTTGCTCAGGAACACAGCTGTGACTCCTGTCAGCCACACATCTGGTCACTCTGGTGTGGTTTTAGTGTATTTAGTCTGTTTCTGCGTATTTACCAGCTCTGTGAAGCTGCATATTAACACCACTGATGTTTAATTCAGCTGCTCGGAGGTTTTCTCCTCTGAGTCCTGCTGCCGGCTGCTGATAGCTCAGAAATCAATCGCAGAATTTCTTATTTCATTTTTCTTTTTACCTCCGCTGATGCTCAGATTGGACGACACTCGTCTGCTCGGCTGGTCGTCGGTAATCCACAGGAGGGAAGTCGCCTCGTCTGCAGATTTAAAGCTTTCCTCTCAGCGACTATCTGCAGCCATCAGGAGGAAAGGCGGGAGAAACATTCCTTTTTTCTCTGAGCTTGATCTGGTGAAAAGGTGTTTCTGATTCCCCCACGGAGCTCCCAGCATGTTTTAAATCAGAGCTGCATGTAGGTGGCAGAGGTCAGAAAAAAGCTTTGAAAGAAACATTCAGAGTTTAACCTGTGAGACAAAATGGCAAAAGATCACATTAAACTGAGTCTGCTGCAGAAGAAACACAACAGAAGCCACAAAAAAGCACACTGCTCAAAAAAATTAAAGGAAAACTTTTTAATCTAAGTATTGCATCAAATCAGTGAAACATGTGGGATACTGATCTGGTCAAGAAAGTAACTGAGGAGCTTTTTAGTCAGTTTCAGCTGCTTTGGTGTTCATAAAATTAACAACAGATGCACTAGAGGGGTAACAATGAGACAACCCCCAAAACAGGAATGAGTTTACAGGTGAAGGCTGCTGGCATTTTTTCCTTCCTAATGTTTTCTGACTGTTTTTCACTAGTTTTGCATTTGGCTAGGGTAAGTGTCACTTCTGGTAGCATGAGGCGATCCCTGGACCCTACAGAGGTTCCACAGACAGTCCAACTCCTCCAGGATGAAATATCAGTGCGTGCCATTGCCAGAAGGTTTGCTGTGTCTCCCAGCACATTCTCAGCAGCATGGAGGAGATTCCAGGAGACAGGCAGTTAGTCTGGGAGAGCTTGACAGGGCTGTTGAAGGTCCTCAACCGATCAGCAGGACAGCTATCTGCGCCTTTGTGCATGGAGGAACAGGATGAGCACTGCAATAGCTCTACAAAATGACCTCCAGCAGACCACTGGTGTGAATGTCTCTGATCAAACAATCAGAAAGAGATGTAATGAGATGGTCTGAGGGCCCAGCATCCTCTAGTGCCCGCTGTGCTCGCTGACCGGCACCGTGGAGCTCGGCTGGCATTTGCCATAGAACACAGGAATTTGCAGGTCTGCCAGTGGTGCCCTGTGCTTTTCACAGATGAGAGCAGGTTCACCCTGAGCACATGTGACAGACATGAAAGGGTCTGGAGAAGCCGTGGAGAACGTTATGCTGCCTGTAACATTGTTCAGCATGACGGGTTTGGTGGTGGGTCAGTGATGGTGTGGGGAGGCATATCCATGGAGGGACGCACAGACCTCTACAGGCTGGACAATGGCATTCTGACTGCCATTAGGTATCAGGATGAAATCCTTTGACCCATTGTCAGACCCTACATTGGTGCAGTGGGCCTGGATTCCTTCTGGTGCACGACAATGCCCAGTCTTATGTGGTAAGAGAACTCATGCAGTTCCTGGAGGATGAAGGAACTGATACCATTAGCTGGCCCCCATGCTCACCTGACCTGAATCCAATAGAACACCTTTGGAACATTATGTTTTGTTCCATCCGACACCATCAGGTTGCTCCTCAGACTGTCCAGGAGCTCAGCGATGCCCTGGTCCAGTTCTGGGAGGAGATACCCCAGGACACCATCTGTCGTCTCATTCAGAGCTTGTCCCGGCATCGTCAGTCATCATACAAGCACATGGAGGCCATACAAACTACTGAATACCGTTTTGAGCTGCTGCCAAGTAATTTCAGCAAAATGGACCATCCTGCCACATCAGTTTTTCACTTTGATTTTTGGGATGTCTTGAATTTAGCCCTCCTGGGGGGTTGATAATTTTCATTCCCATCAAACAATGTGGCACTTTTCATTCCTAACACATTATCCAGTCCATATCAATGCTAATATCCAGTTTGTTTTTCCCCCGTATTGAAATATGATTTATTTTCAAATTGTTTCTTAAATTTTTTTTGAGCAGTGTAGTTTAGTTCCCATTTCCTGATTAAAATAAAATACTTTCAGCCCGTATAACTCTAAATATCACATATAGAGTGTCTTTAAATCATTTAAACTGTCATTTCTCAGTAATACAGCCACTTCAAAGCTTATACAGTCCAGATTTAATGCATTTCAATATAAAAAAGTTATAATTTATAGCAAATCATACACTAAATTATGCACAGTTCTGCTTCTCGCTGCACAAATCATTGCAAATACACAAAATTATACTCAAAATGTGTCCACACTGACATAAATCTGCCCAGTAATTGCTCAAAAATAATCCAAAATGATTAAACTTATCTAAAATGTGTCTAAATTGTGTCCAAAATGAGATGAAATCCATCGGAAATGAGTGAAGTTTATCCAAAGTTGGATGGTCCATTCTGAGTCGGTTTTAACTTCAGAAGGCCGACTTTCTGCCTAAAGGCCTTAAGTTGCTGCCGTGTGATTGGCTGATGAGGTAATTGTGTTAACGAGCAGCTGAACAGGTGCATCTAATAAAGTGTTTAAATGACAGTTTAAAGCATTTCTCTTTAAACTGACAGACACTGAAATGAGAAATAATATACAAAACAAATACAATAATCTTCATTAAAGCATTTTTTTCTACATATATGACCTCAGAAACAGCGCTGTGTGTTTTGTGGGTTCTTTTTTAGCCTTCTTACCGTCTGTTTCTGCCTGGAGGATCAACAAAGTTCCTCCTAATCTCGTCACAGCAACCCTTTTGTCCGTCACTGTCCGAGTCAAATACAGGATTCTGGAGTTTTACCAGCATTTTTTTCTCTGCTTCTTCTCTGTATTTTCTCTGTATTTTTTCTGTAATTGGTTTGTATTTTATCTGTTTTCTCTGTGTTTTATATGTATTTTTTATGTATTTTCTCTGCATTTTCTCTCCGTTTCCTCTTTTTCTCTGTAATTTCTCAGTATTTTTTAAAACGTATTTTCTTTTTATTTTTGTATATTTTCTTTATATTTTCTCTGTATTTTTCTGTATTTTCTCTATATTTTTAATGTATATTTTCTTTATTTTTCTGTATTTTCTCAATATTTTCTCTGTATTTTTAATGTATATTTTCTTTATTTTTCTGTATTTTCTCTAAAAAAATTCTGTATTTTTAATGTATTTTTTCTTTTTTTCGTATTTTCTGTCTGTTTCTTTCTGTATTTTCTCTGTGGTTTTTCTATACTTTTTCTGTGTTTTCTCTGTATTTTCTCTTTATTTTTTCTAGATTGTCTCTTTATTTTCTGAGTATTTTTTCTCTATTTTTTCTCTATTTTGTCAGTCTCTTCTCTGTATTTTCTTTATGTTTCTCTGCATTTTCTCTTTACTTTTCTATATTTTCTCTGTATTTTCTCCGTGTTTTTTCTATATTTTCTCTGTGTTTTCTCCATGCTTTCTCTGTGTTTTCTCTGTTTCTGTTCACCAGAAAAGCCTTGTTTAGCCCTCAGGTGTGCGGCAGGTTTTCTGTGCAGCTGTTGGGAAACTCTGTCAGACAAACATCTCATTACCATCATGGTTCTGACGTTTCTGCTGACCCGACTGACCCGCTTCACACAACAGATCCTCCAAACATCCCTCAGTTACGTCAGACATAAACCAAACCTGACCCCAGATATGTTTCTTCTATTGCTGTTATGAGTACCGCAGTGATCAAAATGCACCAACCCTTCAAACTGAACTAAAAAAACCACACACAGTGATGCTGAACATGTTGATTCCAGTTTGTTGTCATTTGTGGGAATTTATATTTTTTCTCTTTTTATGATTGAATGCATTCTGTGTCAAACAAATAAAATTTAAGGCTAAGACCCTACAAATTCTTTTATTGTAGAAAAGATATTTAATATACAAATTAACCTGATTCATTTACATAACAACAGACCCTACAATGTTATTTATTATGTAAATGTACCTCATTTAAATACTACACTTAAGAACCTACAACATTATTTTTAAACAAATGTACCTGATGAATTAAACACACATTTTTAAGACCCTACAATATTAATATTTAAATTTAATTAGGTAAAAATCTTACTCTTAAGACCCTACAATATTATTAAAGAGGTAAACTTACCTGAATCATTTAAATATTTAGATTTGGACTTTTAAATCCAATTTGGATTTTCAGAGTTTAGACCCTACAATATTTATTATTTATCATTACTAATTTAAATTTTATACTTAAGACCCTACAATATATTAAGACCTTATAATGTTATTATGCAAATTTACAGATAGATATAAATATTAAAGTTAAGATCCTACAATATTATTTATTATTAAAGTAACTATTAAATATTAAGTCCATTATTTATACAGTAAACTGACTAATTAAAATTAGATTTATTTGGAAGTAGCTTGCTTAAATAGCATGATTATGACCCTACAATGTATATATATATATATATATATATATATATATGATGAATATACAAAATAACTCGGGTAATGTTTTACATTTTTATTCTTTCATTTATAAATATTATGGTTAGGATCCTACTATGTTGCTAATTGTGTAAATTGACTTTAATCATAAAAACACCAATATTAAGACCTTACAATATTATTATACAAATTTATCAGTTACATTTACTTATTAAAGTTAAGATCATACAATGTTATTTATTACATAAGTAACTCGTTTATTACGGTCATCACCCTACAATACCATTTATTTACACATACAGAATAACTCGGCTAATTAAAATACTAAAGTTTAGACCCTACAATATTATTCATCATGTAAGTTTAACAAACCATTTTAAATATTAAAGTCATGAGCGTACAATAAGATTTATGCAAACATACAAACTAACTTGACCAATTTAAATATTAACATTTGGACCCTACAATATTATTCAACATATAAGTTTACCAAACTATTTTAAATATTAAGGTAATGGCCCTAAATTGAAGTAATAAAGTTAAGATCCTACAATATTGTTGATTAGATAAGTTTACTGAACTATTTTAAATATTAAGATCCCACAATATAATTTTATCTTATGGCTGAGACCCTACAGGATTTGTTGATTATACACATTTACCTGACTAATTAAAATATTAAGGTTAGAACTACATGATGTTATTTGCTATGTAAACATACCCGTTAATGCTTTTGTTTATTTATTTGTTTGCAGCTCCTCTCTTCACCTGCAGCTGCTGTTATTTACCGTGACCTCATTAACTCACCTGTCGGGTCATGAGACCTGCAGACCCCCGCTGTGTTCGTATGTTCGTTACACACACAGATGTGGTGAATACCCACAGGAATACTGTAAAAGCAGGTCAATAATAAACACTACGCAGGCAGCGTGAACAGAAACAACCTGAATGAACACACAGTAAACGCTGACTGGATGCAGCAGAAGGTTCAGATGTGTGTTAACAGTCGCAGCGTTAAATAGTCATATTCAGGCTCCAAACATAATGTATAAATGATGCAGCAGCTGCCACCTGTGAAGCCGGTAAAGAAAAGACTGAACGTTAATCCTGCTGCTTCATGTTTTAATGCAGAGCTGCAGCTTCATTTCTGTTTGCTTGTTCACAAGCTGCTGTTTGTTCTCGGTATTAACGGAGAGGAAACATCCACCCAAACAGCAGAACACCACACCGGAGACGCTCCTGTATGGATTTAATGCTATGATTTTATGAACGTCTGAATCTTAATGTCCACACATGGCTGTAGTTATTTCCTGGAAGTCATTATTGTTTATTTGTGTTGCTCTATCTCAATTAAGTTCCATTAAATATGCTTTATGTTGCATAAATGCAGGTGAACAATATTTCCACATCATCAAGGACGGCAATTTGTAAATGAGGCGAGATTAATGCAGTTCATTGACTTGAATAGAATGACTACATGACTAAAAAGAGCAGTAAACGTGTGTTTTCCGTGTGCTTTGTATGTATAGTAATGCCCCTCCTGCCTCAGGCCTGGTGTTGATTTCACTTGGCAGATATCGACAGATTAGAGTCCAACTCATCTCCTCCTTATCGCCGCCTCGCAGCTCTTTATTACCATCTTTGTCTCTCTCGCCGCTTTATTTCCGCGATGAAACGCTGCTTTCGACGGCCCATCTTCTTACTGCCGAGGTCACCGAGGGAGGAGGCGGAGGGGCATCTGTCAACGGAAATGAAACCAAGAGGGTTATTTTTAAATCTGAGGGGAGACGGAGGAGCTCAGCCGGACCAGAATCTCTGATTGTCGGAGCTCCGTTTACGTTCTGATAACAACCGAGTGTAGAGACGGTGACGTCCGTCCAACACTTTGGATGACTCACAGTTATTTTGGAGACCAGGAATCTGAAGTAGGAAGGATTGAGTCTCTCCGGTGTTTTTACGTTCTCCCTTTGTCTTTGTTTCCCTCCTCTTTTGATAGCCCTGATGATTTTCACCAGTGTCTTGTCTTCCCAATCACTGTATAAATATTTTTGTCTGTGCAGATGGTGACGTCTGTCCAAGACTTTGGATGGTTGGATGACTCACAGTTATGTCTGAAGTAAGAAGCAATTGAGCCGATATTGAGTCTTTGATTTTGTTTGTTTTGCAATTTTATTTTGTATAGATTCTTGTCCAAGGGTGTCTCAGGATTTTCTTTGGTTTATTTCCCATAGTGATTCCTGTCCTAGTGTCTCTTGAATGTTTTTACTTCCTCCTTTTGTCTGTTTCCCTCCTCTTTTGATCACCCTAATGATTTTCACCAGTGTCTCCCCAGTCAGTTTATAAATAATTCTGTCTGTACAGGTGGTGACATCTGTCCCACACTTTGGATGTTTGGATGACTCACAGTTATTTTAGTGACCAGAAGTCTGAAGTAAGAAACAAGACTGGTCCCAGGTTGAGTCTTTGATTTTGTTTGTTTATTTTAATCATTTTATTTTGTAAAGATTCTTATCCCAGCCTGTCTCAAGCTTTTGTTTGGTTTCATTTCCCTCCTCTTTTGATTGTCCTGATGATTTTCACCAGTGTCTTGTCTTCCCAATCAGTGCATAAATAGTTCTGTCTGTACAGATGGTGCTGTCTGTCCAACACTGTGGATGTTTGGAGGACTCAGTCATTTTATAGTGACCCAAGAACTGAATTTCAAAGCAGGATTGAGCCTCAATCAAGAGTTTTTAGTGTCATAAAGAACTTGTCATGGTGGTTTCTGTTAGGTTTTTTTTCACTGACAAGACTCCTATCCTAGTGTGTATCTTCTGTTTTTGTGTCTTCCCCTTTTCCCCATTTCTCTCCTCTTTTGATCGCCCTGATAATTTTCATCAGTGTCTTGTTTTCCCACTCAGTTTATAAATAGTTTTATCTGTACAGATGGTGTTGTCTCTCCAACACTTTGGATGTTTGGAGGACTCGCAGCTATTTTGGTGACCAGAGGGCTGAAGCTACATCCAAAGTTTTCAGTGTCAAAAAGGCCTCCTCATTCGGTTTTTGTTCGGTTAATTTACTGTTAAGACTCCTGTCCTAGTGTGTCTCTAGTGTTTTTACGTCTTACCTTTGTCTCTGTTTCCCTCCTCTTTTGACCACACTGATGATTTCACCAGTGTCTTGTCTTCCCAATCAGCTCTGAGTGTACAGATAGTTTTGTCTGTACAGATGGTGGCGTTCATCCAACACTTGGGATGTTTGAATGACTTGCAGTTGTTTTGGTGACCAGACCCTGAACTAAGAAACAAGGTTGAACTTAAATCCAGAAAGTCTTCTAACCAGCTAGATGGTGATGGTGACTGATGCTGCGACGCTAACCTGGTGCAGAGGAGGTGATGTTCACACCTAAACCAATTCTTTTCAGATTCTCCCTTGAGGTTATACCTGCAAGAATATCTTATACTGTGCTCAAATTTATACAACTATTGGAGCCTTTTTGTTGCAGAATCATACCATTTTTTCACATCTTAACTGTTTGACACCAATATGCAGTTCGGATGTTTAGAATCTTTTGTAGTATTTCAACAAAACAACATTTAACAAATTCTTTACATGAATTTAATCCATTTTCTCTGAAGTTTTACATGATTTTCTCACTACTTTTAAATGAAAAATCTGATTTCTAGAGTCTCAAGACAGACTCTTGGTGGTATAAGAGGACACGGTGAATCTTTAAGCCTCTGAATCACCACTATTATAATTTCCTGTGAAGATATGTTGGGCAATTAGCCCTTTAATGTCCTTCACTGTACTCCAAAACAGGATTCTGCTACTTATTGCTACTTAACCAAGCTGTGGCGTTACAGTAGTGGAAAACATAACTTGTAAGTTGTCATGGGAACCTACATGTATTTAGTTAGTGATGTAGGAAGTATCTAAATATGTAAAATGTTTAAAAACGGTCTACAAAAGTTATCTATTTTGTGGTATCAGTATAAAGTCTTGTGTTTTACTACGTCCTTTTGTCTCTGTTTCCCTCCTTTTTTGAAAAAACTTGCATCTGTTTTTGTCAGTTCCTTCACTATGTTTAAAAAAGAGCCTATTTTAGTTTATCAGTATAAAGTCATCAAAAATAATCTTCACTGCCTGAATCCAGTCATGACTTTGTGAACTGTTTTGCAAAACTAAAATTGTATTTTTTACAGTGTCATTCTTGTTTTCAGCTCAAAAAGGCATCAAATTTTCCAAGTTCTTAAATCACAATTCTCCTGTTAGATTCAGTTTAGCCCAGCGTTCTCCAACGCGGCAGCGAGTGATTTCACATTTATCACACGCTGCTTTCTCCTCTGCTCTGCAGTGCAGCTATTATCCTATTTATTGCTCTCAGTGTGAATCGCTGCTCTTTGCTCTCTTACTGTCGGTCGTATCAAATCAATGCCGACAGTTCGGAGATGCACCAGAGTCGTCTCAGATGAGTGACATGGAGACAGAAATGATCGATCGGTTCCATCTCTGATCATATAGGAGAGAGGAAAAGGAAAAGCATATGAAGCAGTGGAATAAACCAAAGTTTTCATGGTTTAATTAACCTCGCCGTCCCCTCTGAGGTAAACATTTGTTGTTGGCAGATTTAAAAGAGGAGGGAAACAGAGACAAAGTGGACAAGTAAAAACAGAAACTTGATGAGCACCAGGAGACTAAATAGGAATAAAAAACAGAGCAAACTGATAAAGACAACACTGTTTAAACACTTGTAGGTGAAATTAACCCTGGTGATGTCCTGTGGATCAAATTGACCCATTTTAAAGTTTGAAAATGTAGGAAAAAAAATACACATTTTTTTTGTTGATATTTTTTCTAAATGTTCTTTTACTGATATATATAGAATCACTTTAGATATTTTTAGGATTTTTTTTTGGAAGACTTTTATTCAATTTTTGAAAATATTTACAATTGTTATTTATTTTATTTTTAAAATTTGTATTTCTTGACAAATTTGGTGATTTTTCTTTTACATAAAACTTTTAAGGGAAACTGTTTTTGTTCCTGAAGATTTTGCTTTTTAAAAAAAAAAAAAATTTCAAGAATTTTTCGCTGATTTTTTTTTTTTTTCACACGAGGGAATGATATTTTTTGGTGCCTGTAAATGAGGATAACAGGAGGGCTAAAAGAGGAGGGAAACGGAGACAAAGGTAGGAAGTAAAAACACAAACTTGATGAACCCTGGGGGAGTCAGTTCGAGTTTACAAGTCAGCTTCATTGGGGAGATTTATTAGATAAGAGGTGGAGAAAGTAATTAACTGCATTTAGTTCGCATGTTCAGTGAGAAGGTTGAGGAATATATAGTAAGTTTTTCTACTAAGGAATATTACCTCCATATGCTGTAGAATTGGACCATCTAAACTGGAACTTATGTATACTTTTTTGATTTTATTTTTCTGCTGATATTTCTTAAATGTTTCCATATCCTTTTTGCTGCTGTAACACTGTGAATTGCACCACTGTGGGATTGATAAAGGCGGATCTTATTGATTAGACCAAGGAACATCTATTCAATTCTATTTTATTTTATTTACACTCTATAGTGCAGATTTACGACATACAGTATATCATCTGGTGAAACTGAAGATGGAGAAAAGTTGCATTAATCTGTCAAAGTGATGGTAAATTTGTCATTTTTGTTGTTTTTTGAAAAGGAAAAAATGCACCAAATTTGGCACCAGTGCATTAAAAGTGAATATTGTCTGGTTTTATACCATAACAAATTCAACATCTTTGAGTTTCCAGCTGCTGGTTGGAGATAAGAGTAATTTGAATATGCTAATTTGGGTTTTTTGCACCATTTTTCACACAAAGAGCCACATGATGACAAGCAGCTGTTATAGTTGACATGCAGTGATTCAGCATTCTGATAAATAACCTCATAAATTCATCTAACAGAGAAATTTGGCTTCTGATCAGGATGGAGCAGCCAAAAATATTAATATTCTGAATCTCAACACCTGCAGGCGGAGGTAAAAGGCCCGATGTCGCTTAAAAAATTACCACAATGACGCAATTTATCGGCCGGCTGTTTATCAACTGTAAAAAGGAAAAAATAACACTCAGGATTTGAAGCTTTAATGTTTGTAAAATTTTGTCAGAATCACTTCATTGTACGTGTTTCTATGTTCAAATTCACCACAAATTAATAAAAATAATAATACTAAAATCTGCTCCATCATCTCTGATTTTTCTGGAACTCTTACAGCATAAAATATGGATATTTATAAAGATGTTTGTGAAGTTTTAGCTTCATATATCAAACACTTTTTGAGATCTTTTTCTCCCAGAAACAGCCCGTCGACCCACTTCCGGCAGGTTTTTTTTTTCTCACATTGAACTTTGAGTCTGTTTGAACAACAATATCTCACAGACTTCTCACTTTGGATCTCACATATTCGAATAAACCTGCTGAAAGTGAGGAAAAAAGAAAAATATCTCAGAAATTATTTGATGTATGAAGCTACAATTTCACTGATAGTGTTTTAAATATCCAAAGTTTATAATAAAAAAAGTTACAATCTATCAGGAGATGTTTGAGCAGAAGGAACCTAAAGATTTGAGACGAAATAACCCAAACAAAAGTATTGTAAAGGAACTTAATTAGATCATATAAACACAATAAACACACATTGAATTGAGTTTTTATCATTAGAGTCATATAGATTCAAACATTTTGCTTAGTTTTCAAACACTCTCTTCATAATTTCCAGTAAAAACAGTCTGGAGACGCTTGAACAGACGTCTTTTTATTGACTTTAGATGCTGAATTAAAGCCACTTTACTGCACATGCAAACTACGAACCCACCGAGCGGAGAAAACTTCAGAACAACAGCCGTCTGACTGCAACAACACACTTAAAGCCACTTTTCAAACCGGCGATTACGACAAAGCACAACAGACCAGCAGCTCTCCAGGGCTAAATAATCACTCTCACATTCAGCAGTGTGTCGTTAGGAGTTCTGCACCGCCAATAAACACCGTAATCACCTAAAAATATCATAGAAAACCCAGTCGATCTGAGGTGAGTCACTCCGAGAGACTTTGTTACGATAATTGTGTTTCCCTGATTGCAAACCCTCCTGCAGGCAGTGCATGAACACACACACACACACACACACTGTACAGACACACACACACACACCATATAGGAAATAAACACTTTAAAATCACAACAACAGTTTTCGCATTACAGGTTACAAAGAAAAGAACTTCATTTTCAATCAAACACCGATTTAAACGCAGAGGAAATAACTAAATAAAGTCCTGCAGATCAGATTTGACCGCTTTATCTTTTGAAAATGAGGAAGATTCATTTAAATATCACAGAAAATGTTCATTTCGGTCAAAAAAAAAGCACCAGATTTGGTCTACGTGTCCACCGCTGGGACGTTTTTAAACCTTTTCTGCACTTTGTGACTGAACTTTTTCATCAAATATGAGTCGACAGCAGAGGAATAAATGATTGTTCCAACTTTTTAAAAATGCTGTCTGCTTCTCATGAATGCAGCTGAAGTCAGATATTATTGTTGTGCTTTATGTTTTATTACTGGTTGTGCAGATCCTTGTTTTTTCTCTGTATGCTGCTGTTTTATTTTGAAATTTAGACATGAATATACATCTTTATACTGCAGGAATTGCTGGTAAGTGTCATTTTTCACCATTATCTTTCCCTGTTTTGTCATATTGCAGCCAACATCCTGTGAAATTATAGGGGAAAAAAGCATTAATTTACATGTTAATTGTCAGAAGAAATAGGCTTACTAAAGAGTATAATACTGCTGCTTTTATTTTGAAATTTAGACATGAATATGCATCTTTCCACTGGTAGTAGCTGTCATTTTTCACCATTGTATTCTCTTTTTTGAAACTGCAGCTAATATCCCATCAAATTATCGAAGAAAGCATTAATTTGCCTGTTTATTGTCAGAAGAAACAGGTTAAATAATAATAATTCTACTAAAGGCTGCTAGCAGGGGTTACATCATGGCAATCGTGAAGCGTTTCTGTCTTTCTTAGTTAACTGATTTGCTTAATGAACCACAAACTCCACTTTTATCTCCTTCATTTCCATCTGCAGCCGGCTGCAGCTTTCAGAGAGACGCTGTGATAAACAGATTTAAGAGTTAAATATTGAACACTTTGGTGCATTTAGCTGCTAAAAAAACTATTTAAAATGATAATATGCGATTGTGTAGCTTTTCGCTAACACTTCAATGGACATATTCCTGTTATTACTTTTAAAATGTATGATTAAAAGTCAAATTTATTGATTTATATTAAACTTTAAAGAGTCAAACATTATTTTAATGGGCTTGATTTACATAATATATTTAGTAATTACATTAATTTAATACCAAGTGTAATTTAATCTCAAATTTGTTTGGGATTGTAGCAACCAATAACATAATAATTTTGGCCATTTTGATTAATTAAAGCTGCAAGCAGCGTCGATCAGGTCCTCACATCCTTGTTGGTCAGCAAATCCAAGCATGTCCACCAGGTGGCGCTGCGACTGAGAGTGTATTTTAACTTGTGGATGTGATGAGGGCAGGACTCTGATCACACATGTAAAGTTTGATTCAAATTGGAGCATGTACAGGCGAGTTATACAGCACTTCCTGTTCCATGGCAAAACATCCAAAATGGCCACCCTCGCCTGGTGTACATCCTGGCCAAATTGACCCTGTTTGAGTTTATAGCTTCCATTAATGCTGCTTGCAGTGCAGAATATGCCATGACCACTAGGTTGGACCATGACTATGAATGTATATCGGCCTATGGATGTGATGAGGGTCAGACTCCGATCACACATGTAAAGTTTGAGGCAGATTGAAGCATGTACAGGTTAGTTAAACAGCACCTCCTGTTCCTTGGCAAAACATTCAAAATGGCCGCCCTCGCCTGGTGTACATCCTGGCCAAATTGACCCTGTTTGAGTTTATAGCTTTTGAAAATGTGCAAAAATGGGTCCAAAATCATTTAAAATTTGACACACATAATTCAAAATGGCCGACTTCCTGTTGGGTTACGGGTATTTGTGCAGGAGGCTTTTTTGTGCAAAACGTGGTCACGGGCTGAATTTTTATAATACTGCAGGGGGCGCTGTTGAGCCATTTTGCCACATATATGTTTATTTCCCTTAAAATAGCCTTCTTTTTTTGGTTTGCAAATTTCATGCATTTCCAATTATTTTAGGGCCTCAAAGATGCATTTCTTTCATCCGAAGAAGTATAAGAAAAAACCCTGCGTTACATTAGGTTCCTTGCACTGTTGGTGTTCGGACCCTAATACTTTCCAATAATGTAATAAAGTTTTTTAGCCAATAATGTAATCAATGTTATTAATTGCCTAGCATTAAAAGGATCCTTTGAAAATGAAATAACTGCAGCCGAAAACGTAATAAAACATAAACTGAAATGCATTTTCTTGAAAATACATTACTACATGATTGGCTTTATTACATTTACAATGGCCAAAATTATTACGTTATTGGCCATAATTACATTATGGTTGCTATAGGGGTTTAAATATTGTGATTTCAAATACAAATACTGCAGTTCAGTCTTTTTTTAAATGATTTTTTAAGCTACTACTGAACATTAACAAGAGAAAGCAAAAATAGCACTAAAGCTAAAGGTAACTGCAGCAACTTAATTGTAATTAGCATTGTTTATTATGCTAATTAGGTAAATAACACTTTAAAATTCATTTTTTAAAAAGTGTAAACACTGGTTGGAACAGCTTGATAGTTTACAGGCAAACAACTTAAAAACTTAACATAAATAAGTTGTAATAAAGAATACCTTTTAATGAAGATGGAAAGCTAATTCCAGTAACTTAATTTAGTTGGTTGGTTGAACATTGATCCATTAGAATTTTACTTTTTTTTTGGTTTTATTTTAGTATAAATGGCCCAAAGTCATTGAATACAGCCTCAAGGTTTAAAACACCTGTAAATATTCATGAAACATCACTGTTGCTGCACAGATGCACACTTTTTGTAACACTTTTTTTCCTCCTGTGCAGCGGTAAAGCTATTTTTTGGGAACATTAAAGCACTTCTAAGATGTACACCACTTCTGCATTCATTTATATATAGATTATTTTTTATCTTTTTTGACTTTTCTTGTTGCAGCTCAGAGCAGACTCAAATCCAGCTGCCTTCACAGTTAAATAAAGTTGCAATAAGTTAAAACATAAATTAATTTTGTGCGCTAATTGCACCAAGAAATCCGTCAGTGTCGACATGCAGCACATTTCATAAAAATAAACCAACACCGTCACATCGGTATTTACAGAAATAAAACATCTAGAGCTCATTTTTAAACCCACACACTAAATAAAAGAATAAAAAGTCCTCACTTATTTACACAGTAAATGTAGCAGCAGGAAGCTAACATCACCGAACACTGTCTACACAACTGAGGTGCTAACGTGTTAGCATGGGTTAGCATGGTGGAGCCGAGAATTTGCTGGGACACATGGAGGCTGGTGGCTTCAGTTAAAGGGTCAGCTGACTTCTGGGACAGTTTTATGGAAGCAAATAATCCCAGTAAATATTTAAATTTATAAGGAGCTGAATAACGCACCGTGGAACTTAAACACCGATGAATGCGTCAACATTTACAAACACCCAAGTAGGGGTCAATAAATGTGGTTGATTGACACGGCTTTCAGTCACTGCAGTATCAAATGATTCAAAGTTGTACTAAAGCTGAAATGTAAAATTAAAAACTAACACTTCAGATTACTTAGATTGAGGTTTTTCAGTAATTTGTATGTTCAACTTTATTTTTTGTGAACATATTCAGCCCCATACATCGCACTCCCACCTCCGTTCTTCACTGTCAGGACTATGCTTTAACCCTCCTGTTGTCCTCATTTACAGGCACCAAAAAATATTGTTTTCTTGTCTGAAAAAAATCCAAAATATTCAGCAAAAAATTCCCCAAATTTATGAAAATTTGTCAAACCTTCAGGAAGAAAATTCCAATAATTCCTTAAAAGTTTTATTTTAAAAAAATCTCCCATATTTGGCAAGAAAATTCTTGTAAATATTTTTTAAAAATGAGTAAAAATCTTCCAAATAAATACTAAAAATATCTAAAGTGATTACATATATATCAGTAAAATTTCTAATATTTTCTTCAAGAACATTCACATAAAAATCAACCAAAATCCAGTGGATTTTGGTTGATTTTTATGTGAATGTTCTTAAGAAACACTTTAAACATTTCTTTTTTCCACCAAAAATGTTCAAAGTTTTCCCAAAAATGTTGAAAATGTTGACATCAGAAGTTTCACTGTGAAAATATTTTTCCCCCCTACATTTTCAAGCTTTAAAACGGGTCAGTTTGACCCTCAGGACAACATGAAGGTTAACTGTGGTAGTCCTGGTCAGGCTCACACCAAACATGTTGGACTCCCTCTGAGCTGAACAAACTGATCTTGGTCTTATAATTCTTCAATACTCTTTTTAAAATAAACCATAGAATATCTATTGGACTCTAGTCGGCCAACATACTTGTCCAGATTTTTGTTTTTCTTCTTGTCATCTCCTCGTTCTTCACTGTCAGGATGATGCATTCATTGTGGTAGTCCTGGAAACACCCAGGCGTGAACTAACCGTGACGTCACCCGTTGGTTTCAATGGTGAGAAAACGAAGCCCGGATTTTGCTACTTCCTGGTCGCCGTTTTGGATTTTTTGGAGCCAGTGACGTAAAAAGCGTCATCAAACAGGCTGGACCTTAGAGCAACTAGGGGCAGGACCAGTCAATCAAGTATAGCCACGCCCCCTGGCTCCGCCAACTTTAAGGATTTATTTAAAATTCAGTATTGATTTATTTTAAGATCGGCCACCTGATCTCTCATTTTGACCATGAAAACTAACGGGAAAAAAGTCCTGAGCTGTAGAAAATCAGTCTATCAAATTTTATTTTTTCCAAAAATGAATTGGGGTCTATGGAGAAAAAGCTTTTTGGAGCCAACCCTAGCGGACGGCGTGATATTGCAAGTTTTTGACACTTCCGGGTGGGCTTCAATTTTGGAGCCAGATGCTATGTCCATCTTTTTATATAGTCTATGGAAACACCAAACACGATGAATCCAGTCCGAGTTATTTATCAAAGTCGTCTTCATTTGACCAAAGAATGTTCTCCCAACAGTCATCAGGCTTCTTTTCGTGTTCTTTAGCGAACTTAAATCTTGGGAAGAGCAAAGACAAGTTGTTTTTTCTTGGACGTTGCCCATTATGAACTGTCCTTCACACTGTCTGAGCTTCAAAGAAACTCTGATGTCCAATTATAACCGCTGTGTCAGTGCTGAAGCAGCTGCCGTCCGTTATTTAAAGCCCAATTGTGGAAATAGTTTATTATCTGTGGAGTTATTTTAGGAGGACGACAGCTGCAGCCATGATTAGTGGTACTACGGCTCCTTCTATACCTGCTGATTACTGCTGCAGCTGTGTTTCCGCTGACTTTTAATTAATATTACTGGATCTGTTTCCATCTCTGAAGTCTTCTTTTCTACATGGAGCCATGATGCAGGCATTGAAAGAGCCTACAGGATCAAAACTGGGGAAGTTCTAACTGTTCACATCTCATTTTAGAACCATATTTATGCAATTACTAATTTCTGGGATTGAAGGTGTTTTTTTTTTTTACTTTAGTTGCATTGAGTTTCCACTTTGGAGCCTAAATTTTCAATATCGTCTTTCTAAAATGTATGTTTTGGATCAATCATAAAAGGAAATATTCAACTGTTCAGCATCAGAAATAATGAAATTTTTGGGAGGTGATCCAATATTGTACATATAATCAGTCCCTTATATAATTAAAATCTAACTGTTATTTGCTTCCATGCAAGTTCCCCAAAACATGGTGTACTCCTCGACAAAACACTACTAAAAAAACAATTAAAAATCTACAAGTCTGGTTTTTTGTTTGTTTTTTTCTCTTTAAAATGACAATGATAACACTGACAATGATTTTAATGTGTGTATATATATATATATATATATATATATATATATATATACTGGTGATGATATTACTAAACGCGGTTCGTCTATGAACTCACCATTCTCATAAGATTCACATTATACAGTAAATGGAAAGCTAACGTCAGTTTTGCGCGCCCTAATCTGCAATATTTATAAAATGCATTGAATAAAATATATGAATAATGAATAATCAAAATCTACTTTAAGAATGACCAAAGAGACCGATCTGATCACACGAAGCAGAAATGTGAAAACGTGGCGTCTTCAGTGCATCACAGGCAATAAACTCCTACCTGAGAATCTTCTAAATGAAACTGCATTGATGATGTAGTTAAGTTTGACTGTTTACGAATGTGTGCTTCTCACTTTTTTTTGGATTATTCTACCTTTTTAAAGATTACAGAGCATGGTCACTAATGCTATAACGTCATTATGTTCTCCCACGTGATGTACAAACGTGTAAAATTTAGTTTGAACGCCAGTGTAGATGTTGGAAAAGAACACTGTCACTGTTTATGGCCTTTTATAAAGCAAATTATTACCTATTTGTGCTTGTATTCGTTTGATATAGGTGATGTTCCACAAGTGGTGCAAGCAATTACAAGATCGACCCTTTTTAGTCTTTCTGTTTTGCTTGTGATGTTGAATCCAGCAGCTTTGACCACAATGTTATCTCCAAGTGCACCAAAGCAAATAGTCGTTACTGGATATGACTCTGGCTTTATGTAGGAATGTTGTTGGTGTATACAGTGGATTTTACCTTAGTTAGTGGTGATGTTACTGAGGGTAAGACTGCATCTTGACTGAAAAATTGCGCTTGACGCTACTCCAACCCCAAGAGTTCAAACAAGACAAGAATAAATACCTAAAAGGGCAAAGAACGGAGAGCTGCGCACTTTTTGGAGGTTGTTGGCCCAAAGCATCGACAGAAAAGAGCTGAAAAGGGGCCTTCAGGTACACCGTAAAAAAAAAATCCCCTGAAAAAACTGAAAATATAGAGTCAAGTGTGCCAGATAAAAACTGTAAAATAAGAGTACTTGTGTAATGTTAAAATTATATGTGTGTGTGTGTGTGTGTGTGTGTGTTTAAAAATAGAACAGGAAGTAGAACAATCAGTGTTTTTTGTTGGCGTGTTTACTGAAATTAACATTTTTGATGGTGGCGTTAGTAAGAAGACGACTGATACTCGACTAAAAAAAATGGCACTTGTTGTCCTTTATGAGTTAAGTACCTACCTTGCACTCGGTACTTTTTCTCAGCCAGAAACAGCCCAGAAAGAGGTTCTACAGGGTCGGTTCTGGTGGTCGGAACATGCTTAAAGGTTTGGACTGACCTAGTCTCAGTTTGCCAGACCATTCTCTTGGCACCTCACTATTATGCTGCTGTAGGTGGTAAAAAGTCTGGTTTATTTGCGTTTCTTTAAGCTAATCACAGTCGTTGTGGGCGGCGCTAAGCGAAGGATGTTTACCCTAACCTTAACCCTTTTCCGACTTGACGGCAAATTCTGTTTTAATATTTGCATGCAAATAGACAAAAATTGCCATTAAAATGAAGAATCCACCCAAACTGCACAATCCAAGCAAAACTTGAAAGTGTCAGCGTGGTGAGTTGCTACCTGGAGGTAAGAAAACAGTAACATGCAGATCAAGCCGCCTGCAGTACGCGTCCAGTGGCAGGATTATACTTTCATACTACATTTCATTTCATCCAGTTTGTCAGACTCAAGACTCGAAAGCAACCTGATGAGATCCAGTCTGCTGTTTGTATTTTGAGCAGAAAGTAAAGATCTTCAGATGAAACGTAAAAGTCCAAGAACTCCAAGAAACCCCTGAACATCTCACGAGAAAGACGTATCCACAGAGTCGGATGAATTCTCTGTTCCTCTGTCATCAAAGCAGGTCTTGGGTTTTCGTTCGTTGGACTTTTATTCAGATTCCTACATGTTCCACAACTTGTTGATATTTACACATTTTCCTGCTGATCGTCTCTTGTTGGTTTGTCTGCAAAACTAACCATCGTATTGTTAGTCGCAGGCTGATCTGACTCCTCTTCACTTGTCAGATGGTCAGTTTCCTTTCCGTTAATCTCCTGATGACCTCTTCCGTTCTGCTTTTCCTCGATTTCAGGTACCAGGACGGTTCTCTTCGCCTTTTCCTCGGGCCCGTTGCTCTTGCTCTGGGTGCAGCGGACGTCTCGGATGGTACCGAAGCCGGGGTGGAGGGTCGACAGCGTCCTCTGGTTCCCCTCCAATTGTTGGCATCGATAGAGGCCCCTGAACGCTGAGCGGAACTTCTGGGACATGGCGTTGTAAATCACCGGGTTTATGGCGCTGTTGGCGTAGATGCAGATCCGACAGAAGAGCAGGAACCAGGCGTCCAGGTAAGGAGTGGACACGAAGGAGTTGATCAGAACCAGAGTCCGGTAGGGCATCCAGAGCAGAGCAAACAAGATCACGACCACAGCCAACATCTTAGTCACCTGCAGGGAGGAAGCAGAAATACAGGAAGTTAGAACTACAATCTAGTTAAATTAGATGTTTGTATGAATAGAACCTGAAGCTTAGAACTGTCCATGACTTTAATGACTCTCCTACCACAACATTTTTTGTACAGATTAGGATGCAATGTTAATTTTATGCAGATGATCATACATAGTTCTGCTGTAATTTCTGAACTAGATTACTCGATTAATCTTTCTTACACAGCGAAACAACTGGTATCATCTTAAACAGGAAGTTCTGCTGTTTCATTTATTATGTGGTTCACTGCAAAATGAGCAAAACTTTGTGAGTTATTCCACCAAGAAGCAAGAGATCTGTTTTCTATATAATTTTACACGTGATTTAGACAGAAAACAGAAATGCATTACAAAAATACTGTGAAAACAGTGAAAATATCAGT
This sequence comes from Acanthochromis polyacanthus, assembly GCF_021347895.1. NCBI lineage: Eukaryota > Metazoa > Chordata > Actinopteri > Pomacentridae > Acanthochromis > Acanthochromis polyacanthus. The sequence continues at coordinate 36,940,740 of NC_067120.1, read as the reverse complement.
AAATATCTGTTTAAATATCTGAAATTTCACACATGATTCTTAGTGATAAAGACAGAAAAATTCAGAAAAAATAGCATTCTGAAAACAAGCTGTAAAATAGCAGCAAATTGTTATTTAAAAACTGTTTTTTACAGTGTGTATCCAATTGCTCCCATACAATCTATGAAAATACAAAGTAATTTTCCTATTTTCATGTTACTGTTTTGACATTTTAAGCTTTTTTTGGACAGATGCAAGTTAGAGAGACATGAAATGAGACAAACTAATGCACCATAAACAATAATTTATTCAATTTATGCAACATTTCCATCCAACAGGGAGTCTTTCTTCTGGTTACCACTAAAAACCACATCCGGTTCTCTTCTTTAGGCTCCAGAAATCCATCAGCAAATTCTGTAGTATTTGGTAAATACTCCTAAACCTGAATCCTCCACGGTGTTCCAGACAGTCGCAGGTTTACGTTACGCTCCTGAAATAGTCGAAGCTGTTGTAGAAAATCAACAAACCCGGCGTGCAGAAATGTGGCTGTGATTCATCATCATTAGCTCTGGTTGTTGGCGATTACTGGAGTCATTATTTGAGCGGTGGAGCATCGCCGGGCTGCAGATTGTGTTAGAGAGAGTGTGACACACTAATTAATATGTTGAGAGCAGCTAAGAGATGCTTAACTGGAGCGCGTCGCCTAATTGAGTCATTTGTGAGGTTAAAAACAAAGAGGAGGCCAGGAGACGAAATGAAATAATAAAGAGAGGAAGCAATGAATCAGAGAGAACAGGAGGAAGCAGAATAGAGAGGAGAAAAATAAGATTTATGAAGGTGAAACGTGTTGCAAGACGTACAAAAACTTGAAAGTTTTTTTGCTGTTTGGAAGTGTATGTTTTCACTTTTGTTAAATTACAGATAATAACCACTAAAAATGACAGAGTAATAATTTACATGTAAGCCCTAAAAAATGCAGGTTAAGACCTAAAATAATGTAAAAAATTAGTATTTTTATGAATAGTGATTAGCTTAAAAGCAAAATTATACTGTTTTGCTCTATTAAATCTTCAAAAAATATCACTTTATACAGATATTTCCTGTTATTTGAAAGAAAAATTCTGTTTATTAAGGGTTGAAAATGGTGCTTATATATAAATAAATACAGAAAAAGGTGAGTTTGATGATTTAAAGTCTGGATTTAGTTGTTTTTTTTCCACTGTGTGGTATATAACACAAACATAAGTAGTTCAAGGACCTTCAAAAAGTTGAAAATCCACACATTCATTCTGTTTTCATAGTTTCTGGGTCTAAAAACTTGCGTCATTTTCATGGTTCTTGTTTTTTTTAGGAATACACATTTTTTAAAAAACTTAAACAACAAGAATGTTTTTCATTTTTATTAATCTGCATTTTTCATCTACTACATTCACAGATTATTGCAAATTCAAAAGGCAATTATAGTGATTAAATTCAACATTTTACGACTTTTCGTAAACTTTTTCTGTCTTGAACAGTGGTCTATTATGGGATAGCTACACCATTAGCCGATACCAGCACCAGAGCTAACGTTAGCTCTGGTGCTAACAGCAACATGTTTTACATTGAGGTGGTCATCAGAGAAGTCTTTGTTTCACAATTTGCTCCAAACAATGCGTCTCTTCATCCTTCACTGTTCACCAAACAGACTTTAGGTTCATTACCGCCACCTACTGGGCTGGAGTGTTCATCAGTGTTACCAGTGTGCTACAAATTAGAAAAGTGAGAAAAGCGCGATTAAATGCATTTTTTTATCCCATTTTTTTCTGTAATTGATTCATCAAAATGAAGGCATTGAAGTCCCGGCCCTAAAAAAGACACAAATGTGCAATAACTTGATGACCAAACACAAACTTTTACCTTCATACGATGGATATTTTATCGGTATATTAATGTTTTAAGGTGTTTTATATTCAACACTGAATTAAAAACAGCAGCGACGTCCAACCTAAAATGTCAAAGTGTCTCATCAGGAAGACGGTTCTTTGTCCTCGGCATCCTTCTGCTCGTCTCGACCTGCATCAGCGCCGCCTCGTCGCCATGGCAACACTCTCATGCACTCCTGAGCCGCTGAATAGAGGACAGAGGGCGTCCATCCAGTGGCCTGTTGGACTCCAGCCATTAGTCTTATCGGGCGCCAATAAAGCCTCACACCTCGCTCCATCCGTCGCGCCCAGCTGGAGCGTGACCGCCCTGACGGAGGAAATAAATAAGAACTAGAACCCCGGCACTGCAGGCTGATCCCAGGTATCACTCACACGCCTCTCCACCGCTACATGCCATTAGCAAGAAGGCTGCAGGTCCTGGAAGCTCAGCAGGTGGATTAAAAACACAGCAAAAATGTTTACATTGCAAAAACTGCAAGTCTGTTTCTCTTATTTTTAGTCGAAATGGCTCATCCCACTTGATTTATCATAAGTTCACCTAACAAGACATTTCAACAAGACGGAGGGGCTTGTTTTAAGATGATGCATCTGAAATATCTTGTTAAGACAAGCAAACTGGAAATTATCTTGCTTTAACCCTCGTGTCGTCCTGCAGGTCAAATTGAACCATTTTAAAGTTTTAAAATCTGGAAAATATATAATTTTTTTTTTTTTTTTACAGTGAAACTTCCACATTTTCAAAATTCTTTGGGAAAATTTTTTAACATTTTTTTTGGCGGAAAAAAAAAGAAATGTTAAAAAAATGTTTCTCAAAGAACATTCGAGAAAAAAAATGGTTGATTTTTTCCCGAATGTTCTTCAAGAAAATATTAGAACTTTTACTGTTGTATATATGGAATCACTTTAGATATTTTTAGGATTTTTTTGGAAGATTTTTATTCATTTTTTGAAAATATTTACAATTTTTTAAATTTATTTTTATTTTTTGGCTGCATTTTATATTTATTTCTTGCCAAATTTGAAGATTTAAAAAAAAATTAAGGGAAACTTTTAAGGAATTTTCTTCCTGAAGATTTAGCAAATTTTTTTTTATAAATTTGGGGATTGTTTTTGCAGAATTTTTGAATTTTTTTCAGACAAAGAAACTTTATTTTTGGTGCCGTAAATGAAGGAGGGTTAAGACACCTAAGCTTGACAATCCTGGTAAAATAAAGTTTAAAATAATTTTTCCCAGCTAATTTTAAGATCTCAATATTCTAAATATCACATCTTATTTCAAGAAATCTTACCAAGCCATTTCTTCACTTGTTCTATTGACAGATTTTTTCACTTATTTCAGGGTAAAAATTCCCTGAAATAAGTTTTTTTGTTTCTTGTTTGAGGAGCATTTTCTCCAAGTGTAATTAAACACAAAGAAGACGGGAGGAAGCCTTCTGATTATCTTCCATGATGACTCACAGTGGATCCAATCTGCATATTATGACTGTAATTATGTGGCGAGACGCTACAAACAAACGCTGTTCTTCTGCTGACGGAGGAGAATCTGCCGGAGATGGAATCAGCTCAGCAAGACGACGACCGAACGCCCTGACCCTGCACTCCACCGGATCACAGAAACCCTCAGAGATTAGGACTTAATCTGCCGTCGCAGAGCTCCGTTCTCTGGTACATGAGTTTATCGGCCTCCATCAGGCGGATCCGGACGATCAAACGGCGACTGAAGGGTCTGTTGAAGAACTGAGCAGCACTTCAGCGTACATCCCAAATCACATTATGCAAATCTGCTGCTCCCAGATGATGAAGGGATTCGAACAGAGATTAGGATCGACTCGTCTGGCTGGAAGAAGTGTGCAGGTCTGGAGGTAAAACACGACGAAAGGCTCGCTGTGAAGGTCGGCTGAAGGTTTCCACGAGTCCAGAGGTTGCTCTCACAGCTGAATCTTCAAGAGAAAAATGGTCCTTTTCATTGTCTAGAGCTAATTCTAAACAACCATCTGTCCCATGTTACTGGGAAAATGATTATAAAGTCTTTAAAAGTACCAAAAAATTGGCTCAAAATTTGACAAAAATGGCTGAAATTGTCCAAGGATACTTGAAAAAAACCCAAAATGTACAATTGTTTTCAATAAAATGCTCTTTCCATTGTCTAGAATTGTTCTGACCAACCGGCTATCACACATGCTGATAGGAGCCTTGAAAGTTTACCCAGAATTCTCCTTCTTTAGATAGAATTATTCAAAAAATTGTTGACAGTTACTTCAAAGCTTGCTCCAAATGACAGGAAAGTTGTCCAAAATCATATAAAAACTTTACTTAATATTGCTGAAAATAGCATGTAAATCATCCAAAATTACTCAAAAATAGTTAAAAACAACTAAAAAACTGTCCAAAAGTCTTTAAAAACTTCTTCAAATGATGGAAAATTATCCCAAATTACCCAGATGTGTCCAATACTAGTTCTACTTTGTCCAAGTGGACTCAGCGTTTGCTCGAAATCAAACAAAAATCTGTCCAAAATGAAAGGAGTTGAGTTATCAGAAAACAGAAACACATCCAAGATACCAATGATGTCATTAAAGTGCTGCAGTTTCCCTCTTCAAAAATGAAATTACACTATGAATACTGATGCTCAATGTTGGTTACAAAATGTGTACATAAATTTCATGTTCAGGAAGTGTTTTGGATGAGCTTATGTCATTTTGGTCAAGTTCTGAGTCCATTTTTGGACCGTTTTTGATTCATTTCGACCAATTCTTTAGTTACTTTAGAAAGGTTTCAAGTCATCTTGGACAAATTCTGAGCCATCTTTGGGAATCTTTTTGTCGTTTTGGAAAGCTTTTGAACCTATTTGAATAGGTTTAGGACATTTTGAACAATGTTTGGCTCATTTCCTCACCCTTTTTTTTCCATTTTGAACAAGTTATGGGACATTTTTGGACATTTTTTGAGTAATTTTGTCCAAACTGAAACAGAAACGCATCCATGGTACCAATGACTGTTTCCAGTGGCATTATACTGCTGCAGTTGTACTGTTCAAACTACGATACATCCCATAATACTGATGCTCAGAGTTACATTTCTGAGTGATTTTGGACACTTTTTTTTTGTTCATTTGGTTAATTTTTTAGTTCTTCAGACAGGTGTTGAGTAATTTTGGAAAAATGTAGTCATTTTGAACCATTTTTAGGTCATTTTGATTTGGATTTTTTTCATTTTGGATCAGTTTTATGTATTTTAGACACATCTTTGTCACTTTGGGAAACTTTCAAGGCAATCTAGATAAAGCTGGTGTTGTTTTGAACTTTTTTTCTGCTCAAAATGAGCATCCAGAGTACCAGTGACTGTTTGTATGACTTCTCTGTGTGTTCTGTACAAATAAACTTCATTTACCTGCAGCAGCTACAGCAATGTTTTCACTATTAATCCTCAAATTTAACTTTCAATGTATTTTCAAAGATCTGAAATCTTCTTCCACAGCTCTTTAGAGCAAACAACCCGTGAAGGATGCTGGGCACTAAAGATTTCTCTCGGTATGTTGATCTCTGAGCTGCTGCAGAAACACATGCAGACGTTTTGTGGTTTAACAGCTCCAGCAGGAGCAAGCTGGAAATAAAAAGATGTGAAGCAGCATCAGGGTCAGAAGTGATTTGCCTCAGCGAGCATCGAGGGTCTCTAATTGGAAACCGTCGGAGGAAGACGCTCCGGTTCTGGTTCCTCCCGCTGAGAGAACCAGGAGAGAGACATGAAGGCAGCAGATATCAGAGGAAACGTCCTGCAGCTTCGGCTTTTTCATGTTCTGTCGTCATTTAGACAAGAAGTAATGAGTTGGTTTGAACCCGCAGAACCCCCAACGTGTTCTGGACGTCACATTTTTACATTTTTAGAATACGTACATTTGAACTCCAAGCAGGTTCTCGGTGTTTTCTTGCCCTTGTCTTATTTTTCCACCTATAAGAAGAACATTTAGGGAATCCAAAGAGAACTTCCTACTTAAAACATTACAGGAACTTTGCAGAACATTCTCAGAACGTTTTAAGAAGAAATGCACTTTATCGAGAAGCCCTCTGAACCTCAAGCAATTCCTCACTGTTTTTCACTGCTGTTACATTTCTTCACCTTTAAGATGAACATTTAGGGAACTAAAAGAGAACCTCCAACAACGAACATTACAAGAACTTTGTCAAACATTTTTAGAACATATAGTTTGTGGCTGAGAACCCTTAGAACTCCAGTTAATGTCTAGTTGTTTCGTTACTCTTGTCGTGTTTTTCCACCCATTAGGAAAACATCCAGGAAACTAAAAGAGAACCTCCAACTAAAAACACCACAAGAACCTTGAAAAATGTTTTTAAACACCTATTTTCTTAAATTTCTTTCCCGCTTTTGCTTCTGTCACATTTTTCCACCTTTCAGAAGAACATTCTAGGATCTAAAAGAGAACTTACTACTTAAATCGTTACTAGAACTTTGAGGAACTTTCTCTGTCTCAAGTTTTCATTGGGAACACTCTGAACCCGAGCAATTTCTGGGTGTTTTGTTGCTCTTGTCACATTTTTTTGCCTTTCAGGAGAACATTCTGGGAACCCAAAGACAACTTCCAACTAAAAACGTGACAAAAAGGTTCAAGAACATTTTTAGAACAAATTATTTCAGCTAGGAACCCTCAAACCCCAAGTAATTTCTCTGTGTCTTTTGCTCCTGTCACATTTTTCCACCTTTAATATGAACATTTAGGGAACTAAAAGAGAACTTCCAACTACAAACACTACTAGAACTTGGAAGAACATTTGTAGAACATACACATTTTAGCTAAGAACCCTCTGAACCTCAAGCAATTTAGGGTGTTTTGTTGGCTGTGAACTCCAGGAAGTTCTCTTTTAGTTTCTCTTGTTATATTTTTCCACCTATAAGGAGAACATTTAGGGAACTGAAAAGAGAACTTACTACTTAAAACATTACTAGAACTTAGCAGAACATTTTTAGAACCAATATAATATTTTTTAGTTAGAAACCGTTGAACCCCAAGCAATTTCTTGGTGTCTTTTGGTGCTGTCACATTTTTCCACCTTTAAGATGAACATTTAGGGAACTAAAAGAGAACCTACAACCAAGACACTGATGAACATGTTTAGAACAGATACAGTTTTGCTGGGAACCCTCTGAACCCTGAGCAATTTCTGGGTGTTTATTGGCTCCTGTCACAATTTTCCAAATTTAAGGTAAACATTCAAGGATCTAAAAGAGAAACTTTCAACTAAAAACATCACAAGAACTTTGAAGAACATGCTTAGAACATACACCCCCTGTCAAAAGTTTTGGGACAGGTTCTAATTTATTTGAATGAGAAAGTGTCTCAATACTTTTGACAGGGGGTGTACATTTTTGCTAGGAGCCTTCTGAACTCCAAGCAACTTCTTGGTGTTTTTTTTCTCCTGTCACATTTTTCTTCACTGTACTGAATTCAGAAAAGTCTTCTGTGTAGAATGACACAGTTAGAAACCTTAAAAGAAGAACTGAACAATTGAATTGAAGAAAAGTTGTATTTCTTTGGCTACCATCTGGAAAAAAAATCCTGCAAAAATGCATAAAAATTGACAGCAAGCATGCTAGAAAACAAAAAAGTTGATATTCTAAAAAATAAAAATGTAATTTTCAAATACTTTAACATTAAAAAACTGTGACTCTGGTGAAAATAACAGTAATTATCTATGAAATAATGAGATTTTTGCTGATTTAAATACAGTGCATCTATTTTTTCTATTTGTTTTTGTGCCTTTCAGCATAACTTGTCTTTTTCTGTGACCTTTTCATTGTCCTATTAAAATACCACAACATGTCTGCAGGACAGGACCAACGTTTCTGCTCTTAGAGTCACACTGGGTTTACACTTTTTTGTCTCTGGAAGCAAAGTGTAGATGAAAAGGTTCATAAATCCAAAAGGAAGGACAGGTTTTCTGTAAATGTTCTCCAGAAGCAATGAGCAGATCAGCAGCAGGCATTTATCTGAGTGTTGACCTTTAAATGAGTTGGGAAACTGTTGGCAGATTAAACATCTCACCGTTTATAACCTTTTCAGCGCAGCGTTACAGTATTTACTGACACAGAAACAGTAAGTCAATGATTTTATAGTCATTTCTACTAACAGAAACAGTTTGTTCTACCTGAGTCTGTTTAGCTGATGCATTTCCTGTTTCTACCTCTTTATGTTGCAGATGTGACCTTTCTATTTCTCTCACAGCGACACAAAGCAGAATCAGTTTCACTATAATGACAGTAATTGTTCTTTCTGCAGCCGGGCTGTTGCATAAAACTGCTCCGTCGTACGGTTTCAGCTGAAGTGGTTCTGATTCTGGACAAAGTTTGCTTTTCTGCAGCTGAAGGTTTTCCAGGAACGTCAGGTAAACAAAGTTTTTATCGTGAAGACAAACAATTCGAAGGAAATGAAAGCCTGGAAGCTTTACTACAATAAATCAACTGAACAGAGCGTGGTAAAAGAAGAAAATCTACTGAAAAATGTCAGAAATCTGGCAGCAAAGTGCCAGAAATTCACTGTGATGTTCAAAACTGTGAACATCACATTTAAAGACAGCAAAACTGTCATTTTATGGTCACAAATTTGTAAAAACTTTGATTTTTAATTATTTTTGTTTTTTTTAACAGTCAACATGTAAATTAATACATTTTTTCCTGTGATTTTAGTAGATATATTGAATTTCTCCACAAGTATTTAGAACAAAATGAATTCTAGCTGCATTGTCTACAGTAAAAAAGACTTTATGTTCTTGAATCTGGAGATATAATGACCTGAATGTTACCTGTGCACAGCTATCAACATGCATCTGTTCATAATTACAGATAAACCTGGAAATCCAACGGGCAGCTCATGTTGGAGAACATTATGGGAGTTTACCTCATTAAAGGGGCACCATGACAGAGTCTGTTGTGACATTTAATGACCTCCAACCAGAAATGGATCAAAAAGGACAGCGTTCAATGTATAAAATGCTGCTTTTGTTGAGCAAATTGTTTGAAACATGCACCGCTAGCATCCTGCCACTCCCTTTACAACCACTATAAAGAAAGGATCAGGTTCAGTTCGATATCGATCGTCTAAAAAAAACGCCTTCATCATCGCCAATCCCAACCTATAAAATCCAGTCAGGACATCTCCAACGGAAACCATTTGTATGAGTAGAGTAGAAGTATAGCCTGACAGGAAAAATCTATCCTAAACCTTAGCTTTAACAAAATCGCCAAACTCTTTAAGGTAAAGGGGCACCATGACAGAGACTTTTGTGACATTTAATGACCTCCAACCAGAAATGGATCAAAAAGGACAGCGTTCAATGTATAAAATGCTGCTTTTGTTGAGCAATTTGTTTGAAACATGCACCGCTAGCATCCTGCCACTCCCTTTACGACCACTATAAAGAAAGGATCAGGTATCAATCAGCTAAAAAACACCTTCATCGTGCCCAATCCCAATCTTTAAAATCCAAAATGTGCTGGTTTCATTGTCTCAATTGCAAAAGAAACTGCTCTCTTTATAACTCTTCAAGTGGAAAAAAAAATTATTAGTATAACTTTTAACACCAACATAATTCTACCCATCGTTCTATATCTATACACGTGACGATAAACACAGTCTTCATTATTATCTTTATTCTACTTCTTTATTCATGTCTGGTCATTTCCTTTGCTTCATTTATATACATACATATACATGTATTTGATCTTTGCCTCATCCAAAAAGCAGGTAGTAAGATTTACTGCAAATCTAAAGCAAAAAAAACACCCATGAGGCTTTTCAGTGAATATTTTTAGGCTAAACATGTCTCTGCTGCACCTTTTTAAATGCCAGACATCTTTTTCAAAAGAACAGAATGAACTGAAGGCACAGCGAGTTCCTCGTGGGCTAAAAGCAACTTCACCGTGACCCCACTGAGAGGACGGAGGAACAGAAAGGTAGCCGAACAGCCGGAGATGATGAGTGCGTTTTACATCCGAGAGACAAAGCAGCTCTGCAGAGTAAAACCCGCAATCCAGAGAGAAAGAAGAATCTCGGACTGCTCGGCCTGGAGGTGAAGAAACCATTACTGCTGTGATTATAGGCAGAAAACAGGACTACCATCAGCCGGCAGCTCGGAGGAAATCATGGTTTCCCCAGAAGGTCAAATGTGAGCGACGCTATCGACCGGCAATCAGTGCCCAGTTAAGACGGCGCAAAAAGAGATTGCAGACGAGGTTATTGTTTGGAAAAGGAGGTAAGAAAGCTGGACGGAGCTCCGACCTGTTTCCTGGACGACATGGCGCTCTTCGGCCGACCCTGACGGCCTCCTTTGGAGGTTTCGGGGGGCTCACGGCAGCTTCGTCGCAGCGTCGTGGCGTCGGGTTGGTTGGGCAGCGGGCTGCAAAACACCGGCAGGACGGTTAGAACAACAGGAAAGCATTGATCTGATTGATTTGTTAATTAAATAAAGACGCTGGGAGGCTTCAGAATCCTGCAAAAAGCCTCATCTGATGGATGTTAGAGCATTAAGCTTCAGATGGAGACTGACATCAAAGCTCCATGTAAGCATGAAAAATCAGCTTTTTTAAGGAATTTTCATTCTGGAAATATTATTGTAAATGAAGTCTGGGTGGAAAATCTTGTTAGAAAACCACTTAAACAACAGAAAATCAATCCAACCACACACAATGCATCACTTTGATTTACGCTGGAGGCATTTTCCTGAAAAGGCTTCTAATACGATAATCTAAGACGAGTCCAGATGGTGACTTCCTGCCGTGTTGAGGTGCTGCCCATTTCAGTATCTCAAGAGTTATCTTATTTTATTAGTATTTAACATGTGGAGACTTTGTACATGCAACTGCATACCAAAGACACTAAAGATTCAGTGAATGATTCACGTTAGGAACAGGAAAACATCGTCAATGTCAGCATCAGTCCTGTGAACTCCAACACCTACTGCCAGGGTTTCAAAGGAATATTACTGGGTTTTTTCGTTCTTTTAAAACACCAAAATGACACAACTGATCAGCCAGAAACTTTAAAAACAGAGATAAATTTAGAATTTTTAATTTTCTGACAGTCCCTCAACTACTCATCTGTGACATATTGGGAAACAATCCCAATATTCCACTTAAAATCATTTTATTTTACATTTCTTTTTTTTTAAATGACAAAAATAAGCTGTGTAGTATCACCAAACACTGCCAAAATAATAAAATTCTGTGCTTCTCACCGCAACTGAAAATCCAAGACTGACACAGCTGTGACCAGTAATTCCGTGACAAAAATTCAGAGTTTTTAGGTTGAACTGCAGGTAGTGTTTTCCTCAACAGCCAATCACCAGCTTCGTAACAGCCAAACCAGGAAACATCCAGCCAATCACACCGTTGTGCTTAAACTGGGGTTATGTCCTCATAAAGTTTTATCAAAGAAAATTTTATAGCTGATAAAACCAATGATAATTCCCGAGATGATAAATGCTTAAAGTATGAGCTGTAACGTCTGATTTTTATCATTTATTACTTTAGCAACCCCATGTTAGAGAGCATTGTGGGAGTTTAGCTCGTAAAGGGGCGCCATGACAGAGACTTTTGTGACATTTAATGACCTCCAACCAGAATTAGATCGAACAGGACGGCACTACGTATAGAAAATGCTGCATTTAATTACAGCAAATTGTTTCTATCAGGTACGTTTAACATCCTACCACAAGTTGCCCTCTCCATTTACAACCACTGTAAATATTGGTTTCGATATTGATTAACAAAAGAACTCCTTTTTTCATCCCCAATCCTGATCTTTAACATCCAATCAGGACATCTCCAATTGAAACTGTTTGTATGAGTAGAGTAAAGGTATAGCCTGTCATGAGAAATGTATCTTAAGCTTTCATTTTAAGCAAAACCGCCAAACTTTTTAAGGTAAAGGGGCACCATGACTGAGACTTTTGTGACATTTAGTGACCTGCAACCTTGTTTACACAGGAGTCTGATCTGGTTGATCTTAAAAATCCTGCTCAGAAGTGTTACCAAGCCATTGAAACGGCTAATTAGGGCAGTTTAACATCTAAAAAGGTGTTTAGTTGTTGATGTTCATCCTGTATATGACATTCTCTTAACCCTCATCAATACACTTAGGGTCCGTATCTAACTTGTCTTATTTTTTTATTTGTAAGTTGGATTTTTCAGTCTTTTAGGTAGTTGTCACCCACACAGTTGCCATCACATAGGCCAAAGCTTTGCATTCCAACCAGGTTTGTGGTTTATATAAAGAAAAATCATTTGGGATCCAACTGGACCTCAAGTGTATGAATTAAGTAGGTTTTGCCACATGTACTGATGAGAGTTACAGGGGCTCGATCAGAAATGGAACTGTTAAACACAAGAGACAGAGAAATCCTTATTCTTAAGTGTCTATTATTCGACTCCCCAACTGGTAAATGTGTTTAAAAACCCCATGACTCTACTTTATAATTCCGTCCATCATTACCTGAGGTAGAGGACTCGTGCTATGAGGCCGTACAGGACGATGGCGAGCAGCAGCGGGATCACGTAGAAGATGGCGAAGTCAATGAGGTAGATGGGCAGATAGAGTTCCCTCTTCACTCTGTATCCACACTGCTGGTGTCCGTCCTCGCCAACCTGATTGACAGATACGATGGAGGTAATGACCAGGTGCAGCCCAGCAGCATCTAATGATGTTCCAACATAATGACCCCACTCTGAGATGGAACGAGGCTCTTTAAAAGCTGCAATTTAACCGACATTTGTGCAGAACAGCTCCTTGAAGCGTCCATGACTCATGCTCCTGCTGAAACACTGTAATGGCACATACATGATGTGTAATTACATGCTCTGTCAGTCCGGTGGTTCTTATTCTTCATGTAAGTGACGGCAGATACATCTTGTTGTTACATGTTTTAAAACCACAACTCAGAAATGTCTCCGGAATCACAAATTGAAGGTTATTAGTTTTCATAAAGTCACTGCAGTTTTTAATCTGCAAACAGGAACCTACAGGGAACATTTAGGGAACGTTCTCTGATAGTTATTTTGTGAAACTTCAAGAGAACCTTCAGGGAACCTTCATAAATGTTTCCTAAGTTTCACTGAGGACTATTTTTGTAAAAACCTCAAGAGAACCTTGGGAAACTTGTCAAAAAACATTTCCTGTTGGCGGTATTGTGAAACCTTCAGGGAACCTAGGTTATGTTCCCTGAAGTTTCAGTCAGGAGCATTGTAAAACCTGAAGAGAACCTTTGGGAAACCTTCAGGGAACCTTAAAAGAACATTCCCTGAAGCTTTGTACCTCAACCTCAAGAGAACCTATAGAGAACCTTCAGGAAGCATCCCCCAAAGTTTTACTGAAGACTGCATTGTTCAGTCTCAAGAGAATCTTGATGAAACCTTGAACAAACTTTCCTGAAGGTTTCTTTGGAAAACCTCAATAGAATTTTGGGGAAATCTTTAGGGCATCACTCGAAGGCTGTCTTATGAAACCTTCAGGGTACCTACAGGCAACCTTAAGAAAAGGTTTCCAGAAGTTTCACTTTAGGTTTTTTGTGAAACTTTAGGAAAACCTTTAAGATATGTCCCCAAGAGTTAAAGGTTATGTTGTTAAACCGTAAGAGAAACTTGGGGAAACCTTCTAGAAACATCCTCTGAAGTCTGTCTTGTGAAACATCAAGGAAACCTTCATGCAATCTTCAGGGAACATTTCCTGATGTTGCTGTAGGGGTGTAGTCTATGTGATACGCAGGTATACACCATATACTCACTAGAAAAGGTCCCAAATTTCCATATAACCACTTAAAGATGTGCAAACATATGTATCAGTATGTTTTTTGACATAACGTTCACTTTCCCGTTCATAAATGCCTCTCGTTGTGTCAGGAAGCGGTGAAGCTGGATGGGGCGGGGGAAGGTGTCTGGCTGAGAACAGGGCTCACTAAAGGCCGACCGCGGTCTGGATCCAGACGCCGTCTATACGGGTGTAAATTTGACAGGTGGCTTGTATTTTACCGGTGCAGCTTTCCAGTGTTTATCATTGGTCTGTCAGCTCAGAAACACACAGACCAATTATGTACGAGTTCAGGCATCCCATGTGACGCTGCTCAGCCAATAACGTCGCTGCATTCCATCGCAGCTCTGCCTTCAAAAAGCAGCTGAGAGATGAGCGACAGAGAGGACAGTAGTGATGGAAGTTCGGCTCTTTTCAGAGAGCTTTTGGCACTGCTTCCAAAGAAAAGCCGGTTCTTTCTGCTCCCAAACGGCTCCTAATTTAATATTATTTTTAGACTCATGTTTTATCCTAACCAGGCAAATATGAATCATTTGTGTTTTGACAAACTCTTTTTCATTCAGTGTTTGTATGAGAAGCCTTATAATTGACTCATTTTGTGCATTTGTTTTGTTACAAAAACAGGTATTCTTGCTTTTGTTTAATATTTCAGTCAAACTTTTTTGCACAAAAAACAAATGAACAAAACTCTGCACATGAACCCACAGAACCAGAACAGAACCAGAACCAGACTCAGTATTCAAACAGTATAAATGTCCTCAGTGTAGGTTGACATTCATAAAAATCAGAAGCCCGAGCTTAGATGGGCTGATACATTTCTTCTTTCAGTGAATATCTGCCGTGTTTTTGAGAAGATTCTCTCAGATGGAAGAAGTTGTCTCTCCTCCATCACCTTCACCAGGTGGGGCAGACTGAGGCCTTGTCCTGCTCCAGCTCAGTGGGTCGTCTGCTGGTTGGATGAGGGCTTCCTCTAGATATGATCCTCCATTACCACATCAGCTGTAGGATTTCTCCTGAATCATCTCCTGTAGCTCTTCCATCAAAGAGCCTCCACACAGCAGAAGTTTGAGGTTCCTCCTCCACTTGGTCCTCTAATGGTGGAGGTGTCAGACTGCTGCTCTTATTCTCTGAAGTGTCTCATCAACAGCTCTGTTGTCACTGAAGGCAAGCTTCTTTAATCTAGGATCCAGTAACATGTTTTCTGCTCGGACAGTGTTAAACTCCATACTCCATTAAATACGTTAGGAGTCGGCTCTTCAGATTCACTACAAAGCATCGACTCTGAGAGTCGTATCTTTTGTGCCTTATACATCTCGAGAGGACAGACTGTGGTCACATGCTGAACATGTTTGGCTCAGCAAACAGCTGTAAGGCAGCTTTCTCAACTATGAACATAATCAAAACTAAATATTGTTGCAGACTCACCAATGAGCTCCTCTAAATATGTTTGAGAACAGCTCTGACACCATTCAGGCCATGATTCAAAACACTGGCAGGACAAGCAGCAGCTCAGTTCTCCCATTAAGCAGCAGAGATATAAGGGGAGTGATAGAAGACAAGAAAACAATGTGAAAGGGTTCAAATGTTTACATTTATGAGATTTAATTATTGTTAAAGATGTATAGAAGTTGGTTCAGGTTGTTCAGCCACTTTAAAAAAAAAAAAAGTTCTACACTTTATTTTAAGATATACAGTTATATATAAGTTATTTATTAATAAATGTCAAAATGTTTTTGAACCGTACTGAATTTATTTGACGGTCAGTTTTTGATTACATGCAGACCCTAATGTAACTACCAGGTTACATCAGCATATATCACAGTAACTCAAGTTAGACAATATGATGTTCTGGACCTTTGCTTTAATACATTTTCTCTGACTGGACCTCTGAATTGTAATTGAATACCCCTGGCTTAGAAGAAGAGGGACATGAGTCAACAACCTCTAATGATCCAACACCAGTCGGTGGAGAAAAAATAAGAAAAAGAAAGCAAAGCCAAATGAAACTATTTCAGTGTTTTAATAAGTCTGTTGCTTGTCCTGTGAATACTGCCGCTTTAGGGAACACTACAGCTGGAGATAAGGTTAACATTT
Organism: Acanthochromis polyacanthus; assembly: GCF_021347895.1. Taxonomy (NCBI): domain Eukaryota; kingdom Metazoa; phylum Chordata; class Actinopteri; family Pomacentridae; genus Acanthochromis; species Acanthochromis polyacanthus. Next base: position 36,924,930 of record NC_067120.1, on the reverse strand, counting down.
AGGAAAGGGAGCCTGATGGAGAGGAAACATCAGCTCTACCTGATGAAGAGGAAACATCAGGTCTACCTGATGAAGAGGAAACATCAGGTCTACCTGATGGAGAGGAAACATCAGCTCTACCTGATGAAGAGGAAACATCAGGTCTACCTGATGAAGAGGAAACATCAGCTCTACCTGATGGAGAGGAAACATCAGGTCTACCTGATGAAGAGGAAACATCAGGTCTACCTGATGAAGAGGAAACATCAGGTCTACCTGATGGAGAGGAAACATCAGCTCTACCTGATGAAGAGGAAACATCAGGTCTACCTGATGAAGAGGAAACATCAGCTCTACCTGATGAAGAGGAAACATCAGCTCTACCTGATGGAGAGGAAACATCAGCTCTACCTGATGGAGAGGAAACATCAGCTCTACCTGATGGAGAGGAAACATCAGCTCTACCTGATGGAGAGGAAACATCAGCTCTACCTGATGGAGAGGAAACATCAGCTCTACCTGATGGAGAGGAAACATCAGCTCTACCTGATGGAGAGGAAACATCAGCTCTACCTGATGGAGAGGAAACATCAGCTCTACCTGGTGAAGAGGAAACATCAGCTCTACCTGATGGAGAGGAAACATCAGCTCTACCTGATGAAGAGGAAACATCAGCTCTACCTGATGAAGAGGAAACATCAGCTCTACCTGATGGAGAGGAAACATCAGCTCTACCTGATGAAGAGGAAACATCAGCTCTACCTGGTGAAGAGGAAACATCAGCTCTACCTGATGGAGAGGAAACATCAGCTCTACCTGATGAAGAGGAAACATCAGCTCTACCTGATGAAGAGGAAACATCAGCTCTACCTGATGGCAGGAGGAGGAGCTGCTGATGCTATAACGTCTATAACTATCTAACTGGTTTGGTTGAAATAAAGGAGCTGCTGTTGGTGTTGGTGCTGCTGTGTGTCTGTGCGTGTGTGTGTGTTCTTGTACTTGCTACATTGTGAGGACCATTTTCTGCATTTAACTATCAAAGTGAGGACATTTTTACAAAGTGAGGACATTTTGGCCGGTCCTCACTTTGAAACAGCCATGTTTGAGGGTGAAGACTTGTTTTTAGAGAACAGGTATGAATTGAGGTTTGGTTAGGGTTAGGGTAAGGATTAAGTTTAGGCAATCAGTTGTGATGGTTAAGGTTAGGGTAAGGCTCTAGGAAATGCATTACGCCTATGGATGTCCTCACTAAGATAGAAGTACAAACGTGTGTGTGTGTGTGTGTGTGTGTGTGTGTGTGTGTGTACTTGTTTCTGCTATTCCGGTGGGGACTTTGACCTGACTATTTGCTATAAAGGTGGGGACTTGTCTTACGGTGGGGACCTAAAATGAGGTCCCCACGGGTGGCAACACCGTTTTCTTGGCCATATCGTTGTTAATAAAAAATGTAAAAGTGCAAAAACGTTTGTTTAGGGTTAGGCATTGATTTGGTGATGGTTAAGGTTAGGGTTAGGGTTAGGAGTTAGATATGAATGGGAGTCAATGGTAAGTCCCCACCGGTATAGAAAAACAAACATATGTGTGTGTGTGTGTGTGTGTGTGTGTGTGCGCACGTGTGAGTGCACACGCACATATATGAGCAGGGGTGAAAGTAGTTTGAAATTGCTGCCGGTACTATTACCAAAACCCTCGTCTCACTCTAACTTCATGCATTTTAAAATAGCAAAGTCAAACAAAACACAAACAAATAAAAACACATTAATATTTTACTGTAGGCCAATGGAATAGGTAGGAATTAATAAACATTTTTGCTTTAATTGAAACACTGATAAACATCCAGAATACAAAGCTTCACGAGCAAACACTCAGAATGGAACTAAACATCAAAACACATCGCCTACAAGATTTTCCACAGAGGCTTAAAGTAGTTCTAGTAGTAGCAGTTAGTGTCTGATTTTCTGTGGTAACCCTTCTTCAGTGTCTCCGTCTTTTCTTTAATCAAAGAGGTTATTTTCCTCTGCATTATTGCTTTGACAAAAAAAAATCTTGACTGTTTTGTAGTGCTTCGCTCCGTTTTTATTTAAAATATGTATCTGTCTATAATAAAGTTGTAAATCCTGCTGGGAGTTTTTCAGCCAATCACAAGAACGTGTGGAATTTCAGGTGTAATTTATTGCTCACCCCGTCCCGGCGCAAGTGGCGCTTGTTGACATTTATTGACGAGTTGTAGAAAATGTCCCAGTGCAATAAATCAAGCGCACCTATTTGCTATTGGCTGCCATAGCAGTCACTGTGTTACGGAAAGGAGACACACATGCGCTCTCATGTACTGCTGAGTGAACGGTCGATAGCAGGCAGCCGGGCGGTGTACCGATGGAAGAGAAGAGTACCACCACCGGATCTTTTTCCAGTTCTACGTAACCCACCAGATCTTTTGCCGGTACACAGTACTGGACCGTACCGGCTTACTTTCACCCCTGCATATGAGAACCTGACCTGGCTTTGGTTTATGAGGCTGGAGTATACTCACTACAAAAAACTAGACTACACCACTGCGTGGCTGTAAAGGTTATTTCCAAAAAACGTCAACAGAACTTCAGGGAATATTAGTTAAAGGAAGGAACATTTATCAAAGGTTACTTGCTAAAACATCTGTTTTCAGGGAAATTTCAGAGAACGTTCAGGGAAGATTTCAGCAAGGTTTTCTGAAAGTTATTTTGTGAAACTTTCATAATATTTTCAGAGAACCTTCAGAGTATGACTGCTTAACTTTTACAAAATAACATTTAGAGAACACTTACTGAAGGTTATTTGTAAAACCTGAAAATAACCTTCAGGATAACATTGGGATAAGTTCCATGAAGTTTCAGTGAATTTTATTTCCTAAAACTTTAAGAGAACTTCCATGAAACTTTAATGGAAAGTTTCCAGAAGGCTACTTTGTAAAACTCTCAGAAATTTTTCAGGGAACCTTCAGTGTACGTTCCCTGAAGTTTCACTTAAAGTTATTTTGCAGAACCTTCAAAGAGGGACATTTAGGGACCTTCATGAAACCTTGAAGGAATGTTCCCTACAGGTTTCTTTGTAAAACCTTCAGAGAGATTTTCATTTAAATTCTTGAAATGTATTTTGTAAAACCTTAAGAAAACATTTACATTACCTTAAGGGAACATTGCCTAAAGGTTCTCTTGAGGTAGTTTTATGAAACACTTAAAGGAACTTAAAAGAACTTTTTGGGCAAGTTTCCTTAAGTTTCACTAAAGATTGTTCTATTAAACCTCAAGAGAACCTCCAGGAAACCTTAAGGATACATTTTCTGAAGTTTCGCTTAAGGCTGTTTGTTGGAAAATAAGATAACGCTAAGGGAACCTTTGGGGAGCTTTTCCTTAACCCTTCGATGCACAACATGGGTCAAGAGAGCCATTTTCCATTGAATATGGGTCACTTTTGATCCATGTTCTGTATCAAAGGGTTAAGTTTCACTTAACATTATTTAGTAAAACCTCAAGAGAACCCTCAAGGAACCTCGAGGGAATGTCCCCTGAAAGTTATTAGTGAAACCATCAGGGTAAGCTCCCTAAGGTTGTTAAGTAAAACCTCAAGAGAACATTCAGGAAACTTTGATTAAATATTTCCTTCAGGTTATTTGGAAAAACCTTAGGAGAGTCTTCTGGTAATGGTACCCTCACCCACAACAGATGTTTGCAGACCTACCGTGAAGCTGCAGAATAATTAAAATCGATCAGTACCTCATTGAATTAAAAGTAGAACAAAATACTTCTCTGACCTGGATGTCGACCAGGAAGAACCACAGCATGCAGTAGACGCAGGTGAAGATCCAAACACCGGTGATGATCTTCTTGGCCCTTGACACCGTGCAGACCGTCTGAGCCTTCATGGGATGGCAGATAGCGATGTACCTGCAGAGAACATCCGGAGAACGTTCAGGGTCAGAGCGACTGTGAATCTCAATGCTTTGATTAAACTCCTATCACTCAGAGGTTAATACGATGTTCAGGCTGTGTGTGAAGCCTCACATTTATTATTCATGCACGCAGGTGGCATGAAAACTGAAAGTGTCTGGAGAGGTCAGAATATTAATGTGGTTCTGTTAGCTATAGATTACCAAGACAAGGATGACATAAGGTTCTATATGTGAAGAATGGGAGGAACCTAAATTAGTCCAGTGGTTCATAACTTATTCATATTTAACCCTCTATCCTGGAGGTCTGTGTACCAGAACTGGGATAAAATCTTGAGAACATTTTCTTAATGTTGCATTGAAAACATCTTTCATTTTAATTGTTAAAGAAATGTTTTATAGAGAAACGTTCCCTCAAGAAAAAGGCAAAATGTTCTATCTTAAATAAATGACATTGCAGGAATCTTATAAAATGTTCTGTAGGAATAAAACGTTACGTCATCTAAGAGCTAAATAATATCAGGAAAACATTATTTGAATGAAGGGAGGAATGCAGGAACATTAAAATACATTATTTTCAATCCAGCAGTTGAACATAATCTCTGTTCCTGATAACGTTCTCCAAACATTCTCTGAACCTTGCAGCAACGTTGGAAACAATAAGTATCTTAAATGTTTTTCAAACATTGGAAACCTTCAGGCAACTTTTAATGACAGCTATTTTGGGAAACTTCAACAAAACCATCAGGGAACCTTTAGGATAAGTTCTCAAAAGTTTCATTTAAGGTTATTTTGTGACACCTCGAGGGAACTTCATTTTGTGAAACCATCATGTTACCTACTGGCACCCTTCAGAGAACGTTCCCTAATGTTTCAGAGAGGGCTATGTGGCAAAGCCTTTTGTGAAACGTCAAAAGAACCTTTAAGGTACTTTAGGGTTAGTTCCCTGAAGTTCCCCCTAAGTTTCACTGAAGGTTGTTTAGTGCAGACTCCAAACACCCTCCAATACACCTTGAAGGAATGTTCCCTGAAGGTTCCCGAAAAGTTATTTGGTAAAATCTCAATAAAGCCTTATTTTGTGGAACCTCATGAGAACATTCATGGTAAGTTCTTGAGTTTTTTTTTGGTGACACCTCAAGACAGCCATCAGCAAAGCTTAAAGGGAATGTTTCCCAAAGGTTGCCTGAAAAGTTTCTTAGCAAAGAGGGAAACGTTTATTAAAGAGGTGCAGCAAACGCTTCCTAAACTCTCAACAAACATTTGCAGAACATTCCTTGAGGTTCAATGAGGGTTATTTAGTGAAGCCTCAAAAGACCTTTTAGGGTTAGTTTCCTGAAGTTTCCCCTAAGGTTCTCCTAAAGTTGTTAGTGAAATGTTCTCCAAACATTCTCTGAATGTTGTAGCTAAAAGACTTAGTTCACTCCTAACCTCACTGGAACATAGCTGGGATTGATGAAGAACTTGAAAACGTTCTTTGAACATTAGATTGAAACGTTAAAATATTAGAACCTGTAAGCAGTGTTAGCTGCTGTTGCTAGCTGGGAGAAAGTTCTCCAAACATCCTCTGAATGTTGCAGCTAAAGTCTTCGTTGACTTCTAACCTCACTGGAACATTGCTGTAAATGATGAAGAACTTTAAGACGTTCTTTGAGCATTGGATTGTAACTTTAAAATACTAGAACCTGTAAGCAGTGTTAGCTGGTGTTGCTAGCTGGTGGAACGTTCTCTGGTAAGACAGAACTCTCATACCTCTCCACGGTGAAGGCGGTGATGGAGCAGGATGACACGTTGATTCCCAGGTACTGCAGGTAGGTGATCCCCAAACATCCGGCGTGTCCGAAGTTCCAGGTTCCGGTCAGACTGTCGGAGACATTAGGCAGCCCGGCCGCCACCAGAACCGTCAGGTCGGCGATGGCCAGACTCACCAGATAGCAGTTGGTGGGCGTCCTCATGTGGCGCGTGGTCAGAACCACCAGAACCACCATGATGTTCCCCACAATGCCCACGCAGCAAACCAGCAGAACCAGGAACACCGACACCGTCTTATACTCCAGAGACTCAGAGACGCCGGCGCTCAGAGAGACGTTGGTCGGAGTATCAACTCTGGAGCTCCCGTTGTCGGCCATGTTGGCGGTTCTTAGTCAAAGGTCGCGTTCATTCGGTCAAAGACGAACGGCGAAGAGGACAACTCCCAAGTGTCGCCATGTTTTTTCTTCTTCATTTAGAACGTCGGATCACATTTAAACCCTGAACTTTGAACACTTTCAGTAGATTCGTCAGATGTTTTCTGGTCTTTGATATTCATCGACCTTTGCTGGCTTCATGAAAAAGACACCGCGTCGTATAAGTATTCTCCACAGGCCTTTGAGGAGTCACCTAGAAATAGAAAATGAGTTTAATTAATTGGACAAATGTCAAACAGACACATTCACATGTAGAACATCTCAGTGGTTCCCTCAGGTGTCCATAAATTGGTCCACAATCAGATTAAAAATGCATCTCGGAAACAAGAATCAAAAGCTGATAGGATCAGATGAAGCATGTGGAGGTTAAATGAAAGATAAAGCAACAGCAACGGCATTGTTTGGAATAAAAGTTATGTATATGAAGGGTTACAATGGTAAATAATAGTTATTTGAATGAAAAATTATATTTATTAAGATCTGAAAAATGGTTAATAATTATTTACACTATTTTTATTGCATTTAAGTCAGACAATAATTAATTCTTTTAGAGATATCTGCTGTTGTATAAAAAATATAGTTATTAAGATTTGAAACATGGTAAGTAATTGTTCCAAATATTATTTTACCGACATTTATAATTTTTGTTAAATGAATCATAAAAACAGGCCTATATTAATCTATACAATGTCCAAATGTATTTTTAAAAATGGCAATTAGTTCTTTTATAATATTTAACCATGAAATAACAGAAAATTTACTGTATTTAAATCAGCAAGAAATATTGGCATTTTACACATATTTGCAATTATTATAATAAACAAAGCATATTAAGGATTTTAAAATGGTGAAAAATAAATAAATACATAAATTCTGTGGATATTTTTCAGATTTTCTGTATTTTGTTGAATAATAAAATAGTTGTCTAGTAAATCACAGAGAAAAAATATTAATTTATATGTTAACTGTTTAAAAAAACGGGTCAAAAATGTAAATAAATTCATCAAAAATCTGCATTTTTACAGTCATTAAAATTTAAGACTATTTTTAGAAGTACAAGTAATATTGTTATTTTACTGATATTTGTTGTTATTTAAAAGAAAAAATATGTGTATTTAAGTTTGAAAAATGGCAAATCATTTTTTACACTCTTACAGATTTTCTCTACTTTGTTAAATTGCACAAAAATATAAGAAACTCACAGAAAACTGCATTAATTTACATTTTTACTGTTAAAAATGTATCACAAATCTGCTGTTTTTTTACATATAGTAACTAATAAATGACACTATATTTATCATATTTAAATCAGCAAGAAATATCATTATTTGACAGATCTGTGCCTTTTTCAAAGAAAAATTGTGCATATTAGGGATTGAAAAGTGAAAATCAGATAATATTGAGTAAAATCACAGAAAAAAAATGATTCATTTCCATGTCAACTGTTAAAACACCTATTTAAAAAATCACTTTTTTAAAGCCATTTTTAATCATTTTTAGTGTGTGTAAATTCAATATTTGTCCAGATGTTGGGCTAATGGAAGATTCAGCTGCTCTCAGGTTCGATCAATTATCTGTAATCAATGAAAGCAGCAACAAAAGCCGGCGGCATTAGAGGGTTTTAACCTCATTAGTGGAGAAAATAAAACCTCCTGGGGCTCTTACAGCTGCTGGTCTTTGTTTCTGAGCTCATGTGGGCTGATGTAAGACAGAAAACGTCCCTGAGAGCTTCACAAACTGGATGAAAACACGTCGACTGGAGACCAATAACGGTGAGTTTCCAGGCAGCTGAAGTGCTTCAGAGCAGAGTCCAAGGACAAAAACACGAGTCTGTCCTCGTGGTTTTCTGCTGCTTTTCACATGTGTGGATGAAACTCAAGTGCTTGTTTCTGACCTGATGGTGAAAGAAAAAGTACAAATTGAAATAGCAGGAGTCCTTATAAGGATTCCTGGAGCTCCTCGGACTAGAAACAGTAAATAAAACTCTCCACAAAGTGCATTTAAAATCATTTTAACATATTATTCTGGAAGCTTTGGGCTGCTGCTGCGCTCTTAATGCACTTCTGATGCCTCCTAGTGCTTCTCTGATAAAGTTACAGCCACAATCTTTCAAAAAAAAAAAACAGAGGACAGAAAGAGGAAAACTGAATCTTCAGCTTTGACTGCTCATTCACCTCAGGACAGAATGTGTTTCATTCAAACCGTTCTAAGGTTGGTTTATGAGGTTCTTTATGCAGCAGAATGATGATTAATGCAGCGCTGGGAAGCTGCTGCTGTTTATACTGGACTCCTCCCTCAGGCTTCAAAAATACACAAATTTAACACAGTAAGCCACACTAAAACACACTGAAAGATGCTAAAACACAATTTAACAAAGTAAAACACACATACAACCACAATAAAACACACACTAAACCACTACAAAACACACACTAAAACACTACAAAACACACAATAAAACACATGCTAAACCTCAATAAAACACAATTTAACAAAGTAAAACACACATAGAACCACAATAAAACACACACTAAACCACTACAAAACACACAATAAAACACACACTAAACCTCAATAAAACACAATTTAACAAGCTAAAACACACAAAAACCGCTATAAAACACATTAAACCACACAAAAACACAACACAATTTAACAAACTGAAACACACATGAAATCACTATAAAACATGCTAAAACACACACTAAACCACAATAAAACACTCTAAACCACAATACAACACAATTTAAGACTCTAAAACACACTGGACCATTATAAAACACTCTAAATCAGCGGTCTCCAACCCTTTTTGCATCACGAATTCAAGCAAGACAATTTTCTACAGACAGGTCAACGCTCACTTAAACTAGAAAAGCACTCAGAGAGCGGTACTCCACCAAAGCTGCTCAGTCTTTGTATCATTTCTGACGGATAAAATCTTTAATAAAAACTCCGTTGCGGTGAACACAGGCGTGTTTTATGCGTGTGCACGTTATGTACAGATACCGAATCACGTGACCTAAATATGTAGCGTTTGGTGGGAATTGATGGGACTCAGAAACACCCCCACAATTTAATTAATGGTTCCTTGTATCATTTCTGATGGATAAGTCCTGATAAGTCCTCAGAGGTGGATCTGTAGTAGGATCACAATCAGCTGATGTGGTGTTCGCTTGTTGTCATGGTGACAGTGACGCAATTGTGAAGCCACGACTGACTCAGCTGAGATCAACAGTCAGTGGAAAAAAATTCAGGGTTTTCAGGTTGAACTGCAGGCAGCGTTACCACGGAGAGACTGAGAGGAAAATCAAAGCTACTGGATGAATAAATAAAGTCAGCATGGCTCAGAAACAGTGAACAGAGGAGAGAGTTGATGGAGATACATTCAGCATGGAGAAACATCTTTCTACTGATGATGAGCAGAGTAGAGAGGAAAAGTCTGGAGAGGCTGGAAACATGGAAATTGAAAAATATCTGTAATATGTGGAGATAAAACCACCACAAAGAGACACAAAACCACAAAACAAGACCCCAAAAGACATAAAATAAAAACAAAATGACAAAAACAAGAGACAAAGCAACAAAAACGAGACACAAACTGAGAAAAACAAGACAGAAAACGACAAAAATTAGACAAAAGACAAAAAAGACAAGAGACTGAGGGGGAAAATCAAAGCTACTGGATCAATAAATAAAGTCAGCATGGCTCAGAAACAGTGAACAGAGGAGAGAGTTGTTGGAGAAACATCTTTCTACAGATGATAAATAGAAGCTTATCCAGGTTGTAATATAGTTAAATACCTGTATATATGAAGCCTCCGTTTCATTTCCCAGTATTTATATCACTTGGAAAAATACTGGGAGTGCTGAGTCCAATTTTTCAATTTTAGAGAAATAAATCATCAAAGAAATTCTACTTTTTTTAGTCCTTTTTTCATCATTTCTTCTTTCTCTCTCCTTCTTCGTGTTGTTCTGTTTCCACACAGACTTTATATTAGGGTGAAAAATGAACCACAGAGAGTAAAAACAGCCAGAAACTGCCTGGAGTTTGGTTCTTTTAGGTCGGAATAAACACCTTCTGACATAAAAAACATCAGTATGCATGAAATGAAACATGGACTGATGTCTGCAAATAAATCTCTGCAGCTCCTTTCTCTCTGAAGTGTTTTATTTTTCTGTTCAGACTCACTGGATTCAATCTGATTTTCATTTAAACCTTTTGGCTTCATTTGTCATTTTTTCCCCTCCGTACAGTTAAAAAAGTCAAACAGCTCAATCCTGGTTTTAATTCCTTCAGGATGCAGCAAAAAAAACATAAAATCTGATTACATCTGTTCATAAAGGCACAGAAACCTCAGACTGCAATGCAAAAAAATAATGTTTTTGGAGCAATTTACTGTTATTTTTACAGAGTTTAAAGGTTTTAATAAATTATAGATGACAAAATGTAAAATCACGAAAAAGCATTAATTCATAAAAAATAGCACAAATTAAAAAAATATTATTGTTAATTGTAAGTCTTTCTTTCACAGTGTTTGACCATAAATTTATATTTTATATTTTTTATTATATTTTATATATTTATTATATATTTAAATCTTTAAAAATATTGCTATATTACATTTTTTGCATTGTTTACTCCAAAAAAAAATACATTTTTAAAAAGGCCACATTAAATAGTTGTATTTTTTGTGGTTGTTGCAAATGGTAATTATTTAAATGAATAAAAAGAAATCAAACAATAAGTCATAAAACAATAATTGCACTTTTTTAAACTTCATATAAATCATTAAAATGTAGGATTATTTAACAGATGAGTCACAATAATTTATTGAAAGTATTAATTCTGTATTTTTTTTTACAAATTCTAATTTACAGTTTGCTTTTTACAACATTTACCATAAAGTTACACTATTTTTAATGTAGTTACATCCATAAGACAAAAGTAGCAGGTGATTAATATTACTTAAAAAACATTATGTAAATTAGGTAATGAAAAATATTAAATAATTTTTGAGATGTTTATTTATTTATTTTTACAAATATTGTTTTACATTTTGTACATCGCTGACTGTAAAAAAAAGGGGGGGGGGGAAAGCTCCCATTAAATATCTCTGTCTTTTTGTGGTTGTTGCAAAAGGTAATTCCCTTTTTTTTTTAAAAAAATCATCAAACAATAAATCCTAAAACAATAATTGCTCTTCTTTTTACTGTATAGATATCAGCAAAATGTAGGATTATTTTACAGATGGTTGACAATAATTTATAAAATGCATGAATTTTGTATTTTTTACAAATGAAAATTCACATTTGTTGTTGTTGTTTTTACAACATTTAACTATAAAAGTGACATTATTTTTTTATGTATTTATATCAGCAAAAAAACAGGATTATTTCACAGATTATTGGTATTAATTTATATACATTTATAAATATAAATAATGCAGAATATCTCCTGAAGCAGCTTTGGTCTGCAGACAACTCATGTTTGATGCTGAACACAAATTATAAAACAGAAATTAAAAAAGGGAGGGGAAAAAACAGTGATACTGAAAGATTGAGCTGTGACGTTGGTGTTGGCACCTTTTAAATCAGTGTGATGACTTTAATGTTTTAAAAAGCCACATGTTACTCCTTCTGTCTGGCTGTCTGAGGACATCAGCAGTGTTATTAAGAGCAAACACCAGACTTCTAGACGGTCTAGAGCCATCTCTAAGGACCTTGGTGTCTCTGTTTCAACAGTACCAAGAAGTTTGCTCACCATGGAACTGTCAAGAACCGGCCTGGACGTCGCGGGGAAAAAGGAAAATTGATGAGAGAAGTCTTCGAAGGTTGGCGCGAACTGTGAAAAAACATCCAAAGACCTGAAGGCTGACCCTGAGCAATCTGTTGTGATGGTGTTACCACTGCGGTTGTGTCTAGTGTTTTTGTTCTGTGTGTGTCTCCAATCTGTCAAACACTTAAATAGATGTCGATGATACGGGTCGACGTAAGACCGGACAAGACACCACAAAAGCCGGTGTTAAAGGCGTAAAGATGACGTCTTGTCTGGAGGGGTCAGAGGACCGCCATCCATCCCACCCTGCTTCCAACCAGCACACATCAGCACAACTCATTCGTTTGTTGGTCTGTCATTGAGGATGAAGTACTGGAGAAGTGAGCCATAAATTAGGATATAGAGGCAAGACTGTGTTTTTTCTTTTCCCACTTTTTGTTTCATTATTCCAGTCTTCCTAAACCCATTAATGGGATTTTGCTTGTTATTTGCGTCTACATTACTGCGGTGATATTTTAACCCTCCTGTTGTCCTCATTTACAGGCACCAAAAAAAATGTTTCCTTGTCTGAAAACAAATCAAAAAAATTCAGCAAAAAAAAAAAATTGCCAAATTTCTGAAAATTTGTAAAACCCCCAGGAAGAAAATTCCAATAATTTCTTAAAAGTTTTATTTTTTTTAAAAAATCCCCCAAATTTGGCAAGAAAATTCTTGAAAATATTTACAAATAATGATTACAAATCTTGCAAAAAAAAAAAAAATCCTAAAAATATCTAGTGATTCCATATATATCAGTAAAACTTCTAATATTTTCTTGAAGAACATTCACATAAAAATCAACCAAAATCCAGCGAAATTCGCTGGATTTTGGTTGATTTTATGTGAATGTTCTTCAAAGAAAACATTTTTAACATTTCTTTTTTTATCCACCAAAAAGTGTCCAAAGATTTCCCAAAAATGTTGAAAATGTGGACATCAGAAGTTTAATTTTTTTCCACATTTTCAAACTTTAAAACGGATCAGTTTTGAACCCCAGGACAACACCAGCGTTAATGTTTTATCTAAAGCACTTTGAATTGTCTTGGACATGAAGGGTGTGACACAAACAAACTTGCCTTGCCTATTTTGGTTTTGCTCACTCTAGATTTTAGCTACACATTGTCATTCCTTTTGTCTAAACCACATCCTCTGTTTACACCCTTACCGTACTTCTTTGAGAAAACGTGTTTTGTGGCTGCTTGGGACCAGTGGAAGGATGGCGCTTCATGTTATGTTCAGGAACCCCTAGGCACAAATGGTTTCAACACGTACCAAACGACGAACACGAAACCAGGCAGCCTCATGGCGAAGGCCAAAGAAGACCCTACTGCTGAAGAAAAGGCATAAAAAGGAACGACTGATCTTTGCCAGAGAGTACCAGGACAAACCATCAGCCCTTCTGGGAAGATGTTTTGTGAACAGACGAAACAAAAAATAGAACTTTTTGGCAATGCACACCAACGCTCTTGAGAAGACGAGCATCCTTATACCGGGCTTTGCTAAAGTTCTGTTACACGGTTTCATGATCTTTAGAGACATTTACATGTCGGAGTGAAAAATTCCATTAAATAAACTGAAAGTTCTACCTTATAGGCAGGTGTCCTTAATACAATTTTTTTCTCTGGTGAAGTTGTATCAAGATGGAAGTCAAAAGAGTTGAGATATCTGCTCTCCTTTGTGCTGCCCACAACAAGTCTGACAGAGCCAAGCAGCTGAACATCAGCCGGATGACCGTCCACAGAGTCGCGGAGAGGCTCAAGAATGGTGAAGATCTTTCAGTGATCTTTCAAGAATGGTGAAGACCTGAAAGATCTTCACCATTCTTTAGCCTCTCCGCGACTCTGTGGACGGTCATCCGGCTGATGTTCAGCACAAAGGAGAGCAGATATCTCAACTCTTTTGACTTCCATCTTGATACAACTTCACCGGAGAAAAAAATTGTATTAAGGACACCTGCCTATAAGGTAGAACTTTCAGTTTATTTAATGGAATTTTTCACTCCGACATGTAAACGTCTCTAAAGATCATGAAACCGAGTGTAACAGAACTTTAGCAAAGCCCGGTATGTTCCGCTACGGCGATGTCGTCTATAGATGTTCCCTCAACAGGCTTGATGTCCTCCATCACTCAGCCATCCATCTTACTACCGGTGCTCCTTTCTCCACCCACCATTGAGAGCTTTACAAACTGATTGGTCCTCCCTTTACACTGGCTTCTACTCATTTACAAGACCCTATCAGGTAAGACACCTAAATACCTCCAACCTCCTACATCCAGGGGTGAAAGTAAGCCGGTACGGTACCGGCAAAAGACCCGGTGGTGGTACTCTTCTCTTCCATCGGTACACCGCCCGGCTGCCTGCTATCGACCGTTCACTCAGCAGTACATGAGAGCGCATGTGTGTCTACTTTCTGTAACACAACGACTGCTATGGCCAGTAGCAGCCAAATAGAAAATAGGTGCGTTTGATTTATTACACTGGGACATTTCCCACAACTACTCAATAGACGTCAACAAGCGCCACTTGCGCCGGGACGGGGTGAGCAATAAATTACACCTGAAATTCCACACGTTCTTGTGATTGGCTGAAAAACTCCCAACAGGATTGACAACTTTATCATAGACAGATACATATTTTAAATAAAAATGGAGAGAAGCACTACAAAACAGTCAAGATTTTTTTTGTCAAAGCAATAATGCAGAGGAAAATAACCTCTTTGATTAAAGAAAAGACGGAGACACTGAAGAAGGGTTACCACAGAAAATCAGACACTAACTGCTACTACTACAACTACTTTAGGCCTCTGTGGAAAATCTTTTAGGCGATGTGTTTTGATGTTTAGTTCCATTCTGAGTGTTTGCTCGTGAAGCTTTGTATTCTGGATGTTTATCAGTGCTTCAATTAAAGCAAAAAGTTTATTAATTCCTACCTATTCCATTGGCCTACAGTAAAATATTAATATGTTTTTATTTGTTTGTGTTTTGACTTTGCTATTTTGAAATGCATGAAGTTAGAGCGAGACGAGGGTTTTCGTAACAGTACCGGCAACAATTTAAAACTACTTTCACCCCTGCCTACACCTCTCCCATAACAACGACCACCTGAGGTCTCATAACACTCTCTATCTCCAAGGTTCAAACGGTCTTTGGCCGGAATTTCTTTCTCTTTGCTGCAGCGATTGATTGGAATTCCCTCCAAAAAGATTTGTTCACAGACAGCACAAAGAAGCGCTTAAACAAGAACACCCTACCAACAGTTAAGCATGGTGGAGGATCCGTAAGGTCATGAAGCTGCTTTGCTGCATCCGGTATTGGAGGAATCATGAAATCAAAGGACTACCAAGGAATTTTAGAGCCAAATGTGCCACCCAGTGTAAGAACAGCAGGTTTGCGTTGAAGATCATTGGTTTTCCAGCAAGATAAAGACTCAAAGCACATATAGAAAACATACAGGAATGGTTGAAAAGGGAAAAATGGAGCGAGGAATGATCTGAATCCCACCAAAAATCTAAAGCAGGGCTGAAATCTGCCAAATGTCCAACAGCTTGAACAAATCATAAAGAAAAAATTGGAGAAAATAGCAGCTGAGAAGAGCAAGAAGCTTCTAGACGCTGCAGTTTTGAGTTCTTTTGTTCAGACATAAAGTGAATAGACTGATGTTGATTACCTTGACTGTCAAGGTAATCAACATCCGAACAAAAGAACTCAAAGCTACTGTATTAATAAGAAGACATTATGAACGTTTTCGAGCTGCTTCTAGATGCTACAATAAAACGTTTGGAGGAAGTCATCGCTGCCAAAGAGAGTCCAACCAAACGTTAAGGAGAGGTGCCTTTATTACTGTCCATCTCAGTTTTTCTGTTTCCTCTTGGAAATTACAGCATATAAGATGAAAAATAATATTTTTGTTACATTACTTTGGACGTCCAATTAGAATATTCCGATCATATAAATTTGGTGCATTTCCATTTATTTCTGAAGATATTATAAAAAATAAAAGGGTGCCAATAATGGTGACCAGGACTGTATTTAAAGCATTATGTGTATTTATACTTTTTTTAGAAAAAGGAAAAGAAATGTTCAAAAAGATTTTAAACCATTATGTTAAAGATCTTCATTGTTTTGTGAAATTAAGGATAAAAACTCATAAAATCACAGAAAAATATGCATTAAATTACATGTTGACTGTAAAAAAATGTACAATATTTTACATAATATCATAGAAATGTATTCTTTCACACCATTTTACTGAATTGAAATCAGATAAAATGTCATCATTCTAAAGATATTTGGTGTTATTTGCACCATTTTTGTAGTTTTTGAACATTGCGGCATATTTTTCATTATTTTTCTTAACAGGTTATTTTTTACAGTGTAGAAAATCATGTGGGTGTTTAACCTGCAGAATTAAACCGTAAAAGAGCAATAAATTACATTATTTCTTCAAAAAGCTACAGGAATTACATATGTTATTATTGTTATTTTAAGGACAAGGAGGTAATTTGCATGAAACAAAAACAGTAAAACTTAATAAACTGATCTGAATATGAGAAGAATTCATGCATTTCTTTATTTATTCCAGAGATAATTGAGAAACCTGCACCAACACTGGCTCTTTAAATTGGATTATTTTTGACTCTAGTTGTTCACAGCAAACACACCTTAATTCCACACACTTCTTGGGTGAATAAATTTGCGCATTTCTGCTCACAGTAAATATTTCTCTCACTTTTTGTGACTTAGATTTGCTACACTTGTCTTTAAAATCTTTTTTTCTCAGACTTTAATGTTAATCACCAAAATAAAGTCTAATTTCTCTTTTATTTAAACCTGTTTGGCAATAAAACATGAATAAATTAATGGATGTATGGAGAAAAGACAAACTTGTAATTCTTCCCTCTGAACTGCTGCAGAAAATAAAAGCCTTTACCTGCTCAGTCTTTGCATCTTTTCCTCCAGAACCTTCTTTAATCCTGATTCTCCCTCCTCAGAGTGAAACTGAATCATTTCCTCTGCTGAAGGAGTCGCTGGTTGCAGGTCGGCGGCTGAACGAGCTTTGACTGAGTCTCCTACAGACCTCTGAGCTGCAGCTTCGTCATTTATCTCTGAGCAGCAGGGAGAGCCGAGCGCTGGCCTTCAAAATAAAAGCACAGTTTACTTACCAGAATTCAGGGATTCAATCAGAGAAACTAAATTCCACACGGACTAAAATGTTCCTGCTTAATTCATTAATTAATTAAATACAGCAGCTTAAAATGACCAACTACAGTTACTAAAGTACAGCTTTGAGTTAATTTACTCGAGTATTTTCTGCTACTTTATATTTTAATTCCACTACGGGTATTTGATAAATTTGTGAATTTAGTTTAAAAAACAAACTATGAAGCATAATCAGTGAAAACATTCTGATGAAATTGTGTAGATTAAAATTATTTTGCTCTGAAGGAAAATTCACAAACTACACTATAAAAAGAAATAAAATAATTAATAAATAAAAATCCATGAAAACTAAACAAAAAATCTGAAAAAACATTTGCAAAAGCGTGGAATACTTTAATATTAAAAAACAGCAAAAATCATGGAAATAATAATAATAACAGGAAATATGTGTAGAATAATTATATTTTTAAGCTGATTTAAATGCAGTTATTCACTGCAATTTTATAGTCAAACTCTGTAAAAGTGCAAATATTTTTGTAAAAATAACCTGTATGATGTGGCTGTTATCTCCAGTTTAAAAAACAAACAAACAAACAAAGATGTATATTTACTTATTTAAGTTTGCATTTATATGCATGATTTATCAGCCACTACCTGTGGTTTGACAAAACAGGGAAAATCTGTAAAGTAAAATAAAATAAAATAAAACAAAATAAAATAAAATAAATGCATTCCTTTGAAAATCATTTTTCAATATGTAATATACATATTTTTTCATATAAAAATAATGATAAATATCTGTAAAATAAATATATTTTTAGCTGATTTAAATACAGTTGATTAAAAATCTAACTCCGGCTTTCATTTACAGACTTCTGTTTGAGGAACAAGATGCTTTACAGAAAAGGATAAGTATTGAACACCAAGAAAGAAATATCAGAAAAGCCAACAAAGCATTTTAAAAGACAAAATAAACATCAGAAAAGACATAAAATACGTAAAAGATAAAAACATTAACAAATGTATTAGAGACAGTACGTCATTAAAAGACTAACAAAATAAAATGACAAAAACGCATATTTAACAAAGGCAATAAAACATCAGAAAATACTGTTCAACTTTTTAAAAATAAATTAAGAATATTATGCAGTTGACACACAACTTTTCAATTTTATCATAATATCACTATTAATTTTACTAAAACAATGACTTATAATTAGCAGCAGCACTGAAAAAAATGTAAAATTACTTTTACAGTAAAATAATATTTTTAAAAAAACTATTTGCAGCTACAGGTTTTCTCTGAATTGCTAACTTAAAGCTATAATTAGCAAAATCACATTTTAAACTTTTTTGTACAGATTTTCTCTGTTTGGTTTCATTACAGAAAATATCGAGTAAAATAGTTCCTATAGAATAATGTTTTTAATCAGTATTCCACAGTGTAAAAAAAAAACTTTTTGGAAAAAAATCTGTGAAAAACAAGCATAAAAAATCAATTTTTTCACAGTTTGTAAACTATATTTTTTCAAAAACTATTCACAGATTTTAAACAGTATTCTGCCATTTAAAAATAGAAACAACAAAACATTTTATTTCTTTTTGGCAAATTTTTTTGATTTTTAATTTTAAATGGGGAAATGTATTGTATTCATTTATTTTTGGTTGTAATTGAGCACATTTATTTAAATTTGCCTGCTTCTTGTACTGCCAACAGTAACAAGATAAAAACCTAACTCCAGTTTTCATTTACAGGCTCCTGTCTGATTTTTGCTGCTGTTTTTGTTGCAACAAGTGACTGAAAAAGAGCCACAAATGTCAGAAAAATTAAAGAGGGCATTTTATTTTGAAACTGTAACAGGAAGCTATGTATCCTCTGATGTCCAGCTTGAAGTTCATCTTATTCGAGGCTTTCTGTTCCTCCTGATGCTTTCAGTCTTCATTTGTTCAAAGCATCAAACACATGATTCATGTAAACTAACAGCTGATATCTGCAGACATCAAGAGGAAACAAACATTTATTTCATCTTTAAATACCAGAAAATGTCTTGTTTTTTAAATATCATAGCGTCTCCAAATAATGTTTTTACTGATTTAAAGAACATGCAAATTATTACTTTCAGTAGTTATTATCTGTAATTGAACAAAATAAAAAAAAATCTGTAGCAATAAAAGGAAATTGTTGAGAAAATCACAGTTAAAATCAGTTACGGTTCAGTTAAAGTGCTGTAAATTTGATTGTGTCAGTAAGTTTTTGTTAGATAAAACCACATATCTCTTCTCTGAGTGATTTATCATCCTCAGCCTGGCTTCATAATCAATAACCAATCAATAGTCAAGCCTGTGAAGTCAAAATATAATGTCCGTCCATACTGAATTCTAAGAAAGCTCTGAATGCTAAAAGAGAAATAGAAATGGTATTTAACTTTCACATCGTAAATAAAGTACAATAAAAACTGGAGCCAATCAATAAAATCAGCATTTACACACGCCAATCAATAAAATCAGCATTTACACACACACACACACACATACACACACACACACACACACACACACACACACACACACACACACACACACACACACACACACTTGTTTGTTTTGATCAGGCCATTAAAAAGATTTCAATACTATTTAAAGATTAGCCAAGTCACTATGATACAAGCAAAGACCTGAAATGAAACTTTTATTTTGAATATAACATATATTATATAACATATATATATATAAACATATATTATATTATATTATATTATATTATATTATATGCTTTGTCCTTATTTAAATCACTGGTGTTACAAAATAAAAACTAAATATTTTTGAAGAATTATTTAAATACATGCATATGTGTTTTTTATGTATAATACAGAAAAAAGCATTAAACAATCGACATAAAATAAAAATGGCAAACAAATACAATTACATGCGTTTTTTAATTATATTTTTTGTAGGTTATTCTGTCACTATAATGCAAGAAATGACCTGAAATAAAATTTTTACTCTGAATAAAAAAAACATATATTTATTTTTAATATAATGCATTATATTATATTATATTATATTATATTATATTATATTATATTATATTATATTATATTATATTATATTATATTATATTATATTTTAATAAACCGCTGTTCTCAGATCAGATTTGTGTCTCTGTCAGTACAGACTCTCGACTCCTCACTGGTCCCAGATCTGTACTGGCTCTACGTCACCCTCTGCGCGGCTTTTTCCTCTACAGATGGTCGCATGTTGATGACGTGTCTGGTAATGGCCGCTCTCGCTGTGCGGTGCGGGCTGTTGAATTTTCTCTGAATTAATTCTGTCTAAAACTCACTGCAGACCGTCCAGACCGACACCAGCGGGGAGAGGGCGGGTGTTCACGCAGCAGCGCCGTCTGTAAAGAGCTCCGGGTCGGCAAGGTGAATGGAAATGTGTGCCTGTTAGCGGCTAGCGGAGAGTGGCTGCTAGCGCCGTTAGCTTAGCTTCAGGCGAGGCTACATTGTTGATTGAAAGACGGAGAGTCGTGTCGGTGCTAAAGCGAGCGGTGTCCGGTTAATTCCGCCGTTCGGCTCACCGGTCGATACGTTAGTGCTTGGTAAAGAAGATCGGCGGCTCGGTGAGGACCGGTCGCTTGGTGGTTAGCCGGCTCTCTGCGCGCTGTGCCCAGTTATGGGCCTGGTTGGCAGCTAGCGACCTGCTATTGTAAGTTACAGCCGCAACACGCTGCAGGTGAACTTCTACATATTCTCTAATAACAAACACATAAGCTGCTGTATGTGAAAACCATGGGGATATGTTTTAGATTTACGACTTGTTTCCAAGCTAGGCTAGCTAGCTGCCAGCTAGCCTGCTAAAGCTAAGGGCTTCCTCTGCTGGTTAATTAACAGCGTATTGTGTCAAAAAGTGTCAAAAACCGCTTTTTACAGCTGGATCACGCAGGATTTATGTGTCTACCGCTGAATTCATGTGCCCCAGGCAGCCATAAGCCGCAGATACACAGACCTTAATGTCTGTGGTGTTACATCAAGTATGTCTTTGTCCAAATAATTGTGATTTTAACATTTTTTTTTTGCAGGTTTTAGCGCAATCAGGTAGGACTTTAATCGATTATAGCTAATACTATAGTGTAGTTTATGATGTCAAAGCTGTGCGTGTTTGGTATGTCTACTATCCTGGTTTATTTTTGGAAACTAGACTTCTAATAATATGATTTATGAATACATTTTCTATACAAAATAAGAAAGCTAATTCCTTTGCAATTAACTTATGGACTAAAATCTTTCAAATGTAATATTACTGAATGAAATCAAGTCAATTTGGTGCATTTAAAACATTTCTGTCACTCTGTACGGGCTGCAGTCACTTTTTGGCAAGTGGAGAACTGCATCATGTGAGATGATTTACATTTTAGAAGTTATTTCAACAGATAAAGTTGACTTATTTGGTTGTAGTCTGAGCAGGTAAAACAGTGCAGAGACAAAGATGATTGCAAAAAAGGATTTCTTAATTTTCAATATGCAAAACATCCACAAATCATGCTAGGTACAGTGTAGTTTGTAAATATAAACAAGGATATGAGATATACCAAACATTGCAGTACATGTAAATTGTTAATATCTCTTCAGCCACAATTTGAAAATTAAGAGAAACGTTAAAGCATCGCAAAAAACTCCTTTCAGCTATCACTAGAGATGTATAAATGTGTGTATTTGCACATTACGACTGTTTGACCCGGATAAAACAATCTGTTCAGTGATGCAGCTTCAGCAATCAGCTTCTTGGCAGACGATCACTTTTTGGCGCAACACCAGAAGCTATCTTTCAAGAAAGAAATCCTGTAGTCGTTTTAGTGTTTTTGTAAACAACAAAGTGGGTTTGCAGAGTTAAAAAAGCCACTTAGTGAGGATTCTAGTGAGTGTTCTTTGCCCAGACAAATCAGCCAAAAACAAACATTTAGTTTCAGAGTTTGCATCACGCATTATATGATTTAGGTCAATATGTACTGTTCTTTATTGTCTGTCAGTGTAACGTTTCTTGGTTACGATATATTTATTATTAGATTGAGTGTGTCTGCCTGTCAGATGCATTTACTAAACAGTAGTAGAACCTGACTACCATTTGTTTTTTTAGGAAATTAAATTCTGATTAATATCTTCCAATAATTGCCATCTGTAATTGAACAATCTGTAAAATAAACATAAATTGTTGAAAAAAACTTGCAGTTAAAAACAGTTACAGTTCAGTTAAAGTGCCGTAAATTAGATTAAATCGGGTGTTTTGTGGTATTTTCACTCTCAGAAGGTATATGAACTGTTTTTATTAGCTCAACCCACGTATCTCCTCTTTGAGTGATTTTATCCTGCTGTGTAATCATCTGCAGCCGGGCTTCCAAATCAATAATCGATCAATAATCAAGCCTGTAGAGTCGCTATGTCATGTCTGTCCTCAGTGGATCCTGTTAAAGCTTCACCAGACGTGTTTTGCACTTTACTTGACATTTGAAAGAGAAATAGAAGTAATATTTAACACTAACATCGTATATAAAGTACAGTAAAGCTGGACTCAATCAGTTAAATAGGTGTTTACTTATCTACCAGTGTTGGTACTGCAAAAACAAGCGTCACAAACATTTAGTTTCAGAGTTTGCTATCACACATGATGTGATTTAGGTCAAAATGTACTGTTCTTATTGTCTGTTAGTGTAATCTTTGTTTATTTTGGTTAAGATGGTTTAGTGCTAGGCTGAGTATGTCTGAGTAGAACCTGACTGATTATTTTTGGGCAGAAGCCAGTACTATTTATTACCATTTGTATCTGCCACTCTCTTTAAATATTCGTGGATATTTACAGGTTTAGATTGAATATGTTGGTTATCTCAAAATGTAAACATGATGGGGTTATTGTTTAATTTTCAAGAAGTTCACCAACTAGTTAGCAGCTCACTGAAGACACCGCTTGACTCCGCACCACCTCCTGCTCTGCTACATGTGCTGCCAACAGTGCAGAGTATCACAGACTGTGTAGGCGTTAATCTCGACAAATTATATGAATATAACATATCACTTCTTTGAGCCGTTACTAACGTTTATTTCAGTCTTTTCCAGCAGTTTTTGAGTAATTTTGAACAGTTTACATGTATTTTTGAACTTTTTTGAGTCATTTTGGACAAATATTGAGAAATGTGGACACATTTTTGTAATCTTGAACAACTTTCATGTAATTTTGAACAATTCTTTGAGTTATTCTGAACGTTGTTTGAGTCATTTTCGACCGTTTTTGAGGAATTCTGGACAATTTTTGTGTCTTTTTGAACAATTTGTGTAATTTTTTGACCTCTTTTGTTATTTGAACAGTTTTGAGACATCGTTGACAAATATTGAGAAATTTGGGATCATTTTTGTGAAAATTTAGACAACTTTCATGTAATTTGACCAATTTTTTTTAAATAAACACATCTGAGTTCTATTAAAAACTCCAACTGGATGGATTTTAGGAATCAATATGGGACAATAAAGCACTTTTATTGCTGGTTAGCTACTGTGTTAAGGTGTTATGGTATTCAATGAGAGTGTTGATTATTTTTTAGAAAATCTAACATTAGCAGAAGTTTAAAGCTTTGTAAAACAGTCTTATTTTGAAAGTCTGACTCTAAGTTTTCAAATATTACAGAAAAGGTGTTGCGACTTTTTATTGTCCCATGTTAACGATTCTTAAATGTTTACGTGTGTATATTCTTATAAAAACCTGCACAGGTTTGTTTTATTCTGTCAGAATATTACAACATCCAAACATAAAGTCCTTCCTTTTGATTTCCTCAGACCAGTAAGATAATTTAAATACTATTTAAAATTGGGAAGGCCACTTCTATCCAAGAAAAGGCCAAAAATGAAGATTATAAATTTCCTTTTGTGCCCTTTATGTAACGTTAAATTGACAGATTTTTGAGTGGAGTTTGGCCTGATGTGCTTTTTATGACCTAGAAAACACAAATTTTCCATCCGGGCTCAGTTGGTGTGTTATTCGCTGACTTTATCTTACATTTTTTTTTCTTTTTCCAACAGAATATTCTGTAATGGATACTCCTGAGAGCCCTACCCAGTCCCCTCAGTCCCCTGAGGAGGAGGAGAAGGGTCTTTCTGACAGCGAGCTGCTGGAGTCTCCTGACGAAGAGGAGGACAGGATCATCTCAGACAGCGAGCTGCTTCGCGAGGAGGAAAATGGAGGCCTGGACGAGGAGGAGGAGGAGGCGGTGGATGGACAGGAAAGAGGCTCAGAGCTGGAGGAAGAGGACGAGGTGGTTCCTGACTTTGTGTCCGACCCCGAGGATGAGGAGGCTGTAGGAGAACCAGGAGGGATGAGACAGGAGGACGAGACCATCGTTCTCATGGAGGGGGACGAAGACGGTCCACAGGGAGACGAAGAGGAGGAGAAGGAGGAAGAGGATCGAGTCATTGACACCCCACAGTCTCCAGACTCAGAGCCAGATCAGGGGAAGAGTTTTCTGGCCGAGGAGGACGGAGAAGACCGGGAGGAAGGGTACTGCAGGAAGCAGGAGGCAGCCGAGGTGGACGAGGAAGAGGAGGAGGAAGACAAGAGCAAAGAGGAAGAGGAGGACGAGAGGAGGAGGTCCGAGGAGAGGAGGAGAGCCGTGGCGGCGAGGGAGATGAAGGACGACTCGGCTTCGGTTTCTCGTGAGCTCGACGAGCACGAGCTGGACTACGACGAGGAGGTACCGGAGGAGCCCAGCATCCCGGCACACGAGGAGGAGGAGGACGAGGAAGAGCCGAAGGCGGAGGATGAAGAGGAGGAGAGTGAGAACAAGATCAACAACAACAACAAGAAGAAGGAGAAGAAACCGATCCTCCCTCCGTCTCCAAAAGATGGCGAGTCGAGGAGGACAGACGACTCCAGAGGACCTGAGAGGATCCGCAGAGACTCGTTCAGAGACAAGAAGAAGGAGGAAGACGACGGGGAGATCGATGAAGGGGAAATCGATGTAAGTGATCAGACTTTGATTTGTTCGTTGGTTGGCTGCATGTTGCCAGCAGGTGGCGCTAGTGCTGTGAGTTTATTTAACCACATAGATGTGATCAAGGCAGGACTCTGATCAAACATGTAAAGTTTGAGGCAGATCGGAGCACGTTCAGGGTGATTAGACAGCACTTCCTGTTTCATGGTTGCCATGGCAATGCCCTTTGAGGCCACATGGAGTTACCCCCTTAGTTCAGGTTCCACATTCACCCCAATTTGATCTCAAGTAACTGGTAAAATCACAGCATAATACCTTAAAAATAACAACTCCAAAAACAAAGCGAGACACAAAATGGCAAAAGCAAGAAACAAAATGACAAAAAAGAGACAAATGACACAAAACAAAAAAGGGACGAAATATTGGACAGAAAAGTTACAAAACGACATAAAACAAAACAAAAAATGGATAAAATATTAGACAGAAAAGTTACAAAAAATGAGACAAACGATATGAGCGAGACAAAAAAGACAAAACGACAAGAACAAGACAAAACATTCGAGAAATGAGACACAAAATGGCAAACCATCTATTTTTTTTTAACTTTTTGATCAAAACATTGTCATGGTCTAGAAATTGTATTGAATTTGTAGTTTTACAGATTTACAATCTGCAGTTACTGTCTTCTCTGTAATTTTTTTTTTAATGAGTCGGACCGGATTGACACTCTGTAGGGCCGGTTTTGGCTCTCCGGCCACATGTTTGACACCCCTGATCTCGGAGGAATTCACTCTTGAAAATGACAAAAGCAAAATGGCAGACCTTCTGTTGGGTTTAGGGTAGAGGTCCACGAGGCTTTTCAGTTCAGCCTGACATGTTAAATGTGCAAATGTCATAACTGTGGGTCAAATGTGGTTCAGGGGCTGGATTTTCATAATATAGCAGGGGGCGCTATTTAGCCATTTTGACACACGTGCAATTCCTATAAAATATAAAAAAGTTGTCCCTTCTGGTGCATGTGTACTATTTCAAGGTTAACATGTCTCGTAAATCCAGGAGTTTGGAGGCGGTTCTTTAGCCTGCAGTCCCTTTAATTGTGTTTTTATTCCTCTCATAAATACATTTTGTAAAACAGCAGCTGTTGAATATAGAGACTGCAGATATTGTGAGGATCAGGCTCAATGTGTAAATAGTAGAAACAGCTTTGTTGCTCTAGTACAGGTGACTTTGACCCGTCACCTCATCATGATTTACTGAACTTTAATTCTAAATACCTCCTTTTCATCACCAAAGACCAGTTTAGTCAACATTAAGGTGGCAGCTAGTCACTTTCTCAGCTCCTTTGAATTTCCATCAGAGTTAATCTTGGCTGAGTTTCCTGGACTGGTGTCTGTACTTGGAATCTTTTTCAGGGAAAAACACTGAATTTATGATTTGGTTTTTAACCCTCTGAGCTCTAAGCGGCGGTTTCTAGTCGTATTTTGCTCTTGTCACATTTTTAATCGCTGTGGGTTCATTTTTCACAGAACAACCACGGGTCTACAGTGCAGTATGTCACCTTTAGAATGGCAAAGATCCTTAAAAGTAGAGTTTCCTCAAAGATTTATGTGACCGAAAACTTTAAAAACCTGGAATCTTCATATACTCAGTTATTCCACAGGTGATACTAATGCTGCAAAAAGGAATTGTGACTGTACGTACCAGATATTTAACTACTTATATTTGCAATTTCTTAACATACTTCAACTCCAAGCTTTTTTGTTTTGCTCCAGTCACATTTTTACTCACTGCTATTCATTTTTCATTACAATTTACAGTCCTGAACCTCTGTGGAAACAAAATGAATGAAGAAGTGCATGACAAAATTTTAATGCAGTAAATGATAATAGTAAACATGTTGACAAACACATGAGACAAGCCAGACAAAAAACAAGACAAAATATTACAAAAACGAGACACAAAACAGCAAAAGTGCAAAAAAAAAATGAGACAAATGCCAAAAGTTATCCATTCTCTATCCACCACTTTATCCTCACTAGGGTCATGGGGGGTGCTGAAGCCTATCCCAGCTGACTCAGGTGAAGGCAGGGGACACCCTGGACAGGTCACCAGTCTGTCACAGGGTGCCAAAAGTCAGACAAAACAATAACAAAAACGTGACCCAAAATGGAAAAAGCGACAACAAAAGGACAAAAATGAGACCCAGAATGGCAAAAACGAGACAAATGCCACAAAAGAAAACACAAAAAGAAGAGACAAAAAATTTGAAAAGTTACAAAGCGACCAAGACATGAAGATTGAGCTTTTTTGGAAATGTCTGGACAAAACCAGCTGTTTACTTCAGTGAGACCTCCACACGGTGACCTGTCGTTGTTCTGCCTCTAGGGGGCGTCACAAGCTCAGAAAGTGTAAATCTCATAGCTTACTAGAGGTGAGCGTCTGGAAATGTGGTGTGATTTGGTCCTAATCTCATACTACAGGAGGGGATTTTGTGTTTTAGACGTTAATAAATGCTGCTAGCGGCTTTAATCTCACCCCTGTAAAGCTGTAAGCTTAATTTTTGACAGCTCAGTCATCATTCTTTTCTACTGTTTCACCAGTTTGTCCTGCAAATACAGTAAATATGTTCAAATCCTGCACCAGAATATCAGCTTTACAACGTGAAATACCAATATGGCTGCATGCATAAGCCTGATTTTTCTCAGTTAGTGGGTAGTTTGCAGTAAATTACTCAGATTTGTGATGATTTCTTTTGCGATTGTGTGTTCAGGACGATGACCTGGAGGAAGGAGAGGTCAAAGATCCCTCGGACAGAAAGATCCGACCTCGTCCAATCTGCAGGTTCTTCATCAAAGGTAGGAGCTGACGGCGGATTTGAGCTTTTTATCGTTGCGTGTTGGCATTTGTATGTAAGCCAGTACACACGGTGCGTTATTGGCAAAAACTCTTCAAATCATAATAAGACTTATTTCTGCTCCACCGTCTCTGACTTTCATGAGCTTTTCAATGCATTAAATCTGGATATTTATAAAGATATCTGTGCATTTTCATCTTCATATATCAAACACTTTTTAAGAGAAGCTGTTCTTAACATTGCCCAGTTCTTCAACCCATTTTTTGCACGTTGAAGCCGTTCATCTCGGGAACTGTTAAAGATCAAAACCTGAAATTTTCTCTGTTGTTTCTCATCTTGGCACTGATTCAGAATCTATAATATTGGCTAAATAGATCAAATGATTGCGGTTGAGTTGAATTATGACTAAAATAATTGAAGGCGGCTGTGGAAAGTCCCGTCTTTGAGCTCATTTACAAAGAAATTGGTAAAGCAGAAGTCAACTAGTGATATTTTCTGAATCATAAGTAGCTGAATGTCACAATAATACAAAATATATTCTATGAAATGCTTTATAATGTGAAATATTTGGTCACAGAAATGAAAACATTTTTACTGAACATTCACAGCTTGTTGAGCGGGTTGTACCACAAAAACAAAAGTTATGGTGGATAGAATAACCCACGGAGAACACAGCTTCACAACAGATGTATAAATACTCCAGGTACCATTTTGGATTTACGTAGTTTATGATAAAATAAAAAACTAGAAAAGCAGCCAGAGAGCGCAGCAGTCTGTGAAGGCCGCTCAGTTGTATCATTTCCGACGGCTGATATCTTTAACCCCTTAATGAATCTGTGATTTTTCTGACGTTTTTTAGCCAATTTTGGAAGGATGATGATGATGGCCTTATTTCTAATAGTAAAGATAATAAGCGTTGATTTGTGTTCATTTTTATGAAATATAAAACACAAAAGGTGCTGTTGGGTTTGACTCAACACTATAAATGTTTAATGACTGTCATTTTATCTCCTATTAAACCTGCAGTTCCGTTCTGTCGTCACTTTAAGAGCTCGTAAAGAATGCTGCTGTTTGCTTCAACTTTTATTTTCAGTTCATCTACAGCAGAGGAAGCTCTTCAGCCTGATATGTGCTTTTTTTTAACTCTTATCTTGGGACAGGAAAAACTAGAGACTAAAACTGAAGCGGTTTGAGTGGATAATCTGGATACAGAACTGACTTTTAATGTCTGTTTTTGTCCGTTTGTTATGATTGAACACAACATTTATAATATCTCCATAGCGGTTTGGTTGATATCATGTCAGGAAGCAGTCATGTAAAGATCTTGATTTATAGTGTTTGCTGTTTTTTGAAACCTGTTACATTGATTCCACTCTCTGAAAATCAGTTATGAATGAGTGATGGCAAATTTGTGCGGATGAAATGTCTTTTTGAAGCACATATGTGCAGTTTTTTTTAATAAATCTGTACAAGGTCATGTCTTCTAGGGTGATTCGTTTCACTATTGATTCATCTGCTGATTGTTTTCTAGATGAAATGATTTGATTTTTTGTTCTATAAAAGGTTATAAATGGTTCCCAAAGCACGAGATGCCCAAAGACATTCAGTTTGCTGTCAATGCGACGGAAAGAAACCCGAAAATATTCACATTTAAGAAGCTGTAGTCACAGAATTCAGACGTTTTCTCTTTAAAAATTTAATAAAATTGATTATCAGAATAGTTGGCAGTTAATTTAATTGCCGCTAATCGATCGCTGCATTTCTAATGTGTTTTTTTGTAAGAAAACGTAAATTTTATCTCACTATTTTAAACGCTGTACATAGCAAACAGCAACCTCTGTGAGCATAATCCAGTGTGTAAATAGGTGGTAAATGAAAACATCTCGACATCATTTTAGTGTTTTAGTCCACGTCCGCTGCCTGTAACTGATTTTAAATCTTACTTTTACACTTTGTCTCCTCCAGGAAACTGCACTTGGGGTATGAACTGTCGGTTCATCCACCCTGGAGTCAACGACAAAGGAAACTACTCCCTCATCAGTAAACCAGACCTCTTCTCGCCCAACGGAGCCCCTCCAGGAGGACCTCACCCTCTAATACCCAACAACCCCTGGGTAAAACGCCTCCACAGTACTCTGTGTTTCTGTAGGACTTGTAGGAACGCTGTTATTTTTATTTACTCGTGATCATCTGATAAGATTTATGAGGGTAGATGTGGTTTATTGGTAATCGAGAAATACAGATAACCGATGTCTGGAACCATTAAAAGTTACTTATTACCAGCAGGGAATCTGTCATTATTATTTATGCATATATACATTAAATATTATGTATCTACAGCATGTTGTAGTAGGGAACCTGTCATTTATAGCAGGGCGGCGGCTGCTACGATGCTCTGCTTTCGCTGTGAGAATCAAAGTTAATCTCTGTTTCTGTTCTATCGCTTCTATTGTCCACTGAGGTTCGTGTCTTTAAAAACATCATTGTCATTATTGTTTTCATGTCACTGTTTCTCAGTAATCTGTGGCTGCCTCCTGCCTTAGCTGCTAGCTGTTAGCATAGCCGTTAGCCTCTGTGATTTGTGGAGATGTTTGCGCTTCTTGTTCAGTTCTGTCGGTCAGAACAAACTGGTTGATCATCACGGACAATATTTTTGTTGTTGGGATTTCTGGTATGAGTATTTTTATTGCCTCTCTTTCTTCTGAGGCTGCAAAAACTGAATCAGAAACGCAAGCAGAGTGCTAAGACCACAGAGTGACTGCAGAGAGAAAGAGTCGGCTGAATCAAAGCCAAATCAGCGCATATTTTTATTTTTGCTTCGTAAAAATGGCCGATATCGATGTCAGTAATGGCCTGGGTTCATAATCAAATCCATAATTTTTGCAGCAGTAGTTCCCTGCAGCATCACAGTGCTTCAACATCTCTCTATGAGCAGATATTGCTGCTACTACTATTATTACTACTACTCCTTCTCCTAGTACTAGTACTGTTACCAATAAGATAGTTTGTCTGTGTTTCAGGCTGCTCCTCCTGTGGAGGAGCTTCCTCCACCTCCTCCTCCAGTGGAGCCTCCTGTGGAGAGCGCCTGGGAACGAGGTCTGCGACACGCCAAAGAGGTAAACACTTGCACAGCAAAGTGGAAATAAAACTGTGCTAAATGGAATGTATATATGTATGTCCTGCTGTCAGGAGAATCTAAACCAACAAACCCGTTTGCTTAGAAACAGAAGAGCCGGCAAACCACTGGATAGTTATACCACCAACAATGAAATAAAACAGAACAAAATAATTTGACTGTAGAACAAACAGAAAAGCAAAAAAAAAATCTACATAAAATACAAACAGCAAATAATAAACTCATGAGGAATCCAAGGAATTCTTGGATTTGTTTGTTTTTTTTTTTAGCATATTTTTAGTGTACATAGTTCTCAAAACCAATATCTATTACGTTATGTTCTGTTATATTATCTAAAATTATTTTATATTATACTATGTCCTGGTTTAAATCACTGATCTTGTTATAAAATAAATCGTATTTAATGAACAGTAAGGTTACGATGGTGCAAGAAAAGACCAGAAATAAGAATATTATATTATATAGATCTGATTTGTTTGTCCTGTTAACCCACACTGTAACCAACTTATCGCTCACCACCAACAATAAAATAAAGCAGAATAAAGATTTTTTTTTCAACATAATTTCCAGTAAACAGTTCAAAAGGCACAAAACAATCTGCAAAACATATACACAGCAAGAAAAAAGCAAAAGTTGCTCATAGGACAACCAGTGAATTCTTACATTTGTCAGATTTTTCTTGTATATTTCGAAGAGTCGTAGCTTTACTTCAAAATTAGTCACTTCGATCTGCGTACTTATTAAAGCTGCAGGGTCTTAATGTGTAATTAGTTAGATTAAGCTCTGTTAATTAGAGACATAGTTAAGAATGTAGCTGCAGCAGTGTTTTAAAGGATTTATTTTTCGTAGATGCTGAAGAAGGCCACCATCCGTAAAGAGCAGGAGCCGGACTTCGAGGAGAAGCGATTCAACGTTACGATCGGCGAAGATGAGAGGGAGTTCGACAAAGAGAACGATTTCTTCAGAGAACGCAGCTATCGCATCATCAGAGAGTATGAGCTGCTCACACCAACTACACTCACGACACTTACTAATAACTTTGTAGTTCAAATAATACTTCAAAAGCAAGAGTTTACAAAGTTCTCTGATAAACAATGCAAAGACGGATTAGCCAGACTTCACAAAAGAGTGGTTCTCAGCACTAGCTTGTAGCAAAACTTAGCTTCTGTGGAATATTACGCTAATTAAAACGAACAATTAATAATTAGAGACCGACTGTGCATAGGGCCCTACTGTATTTTTTGCTCAAAAGAATTGCATTTTTGAGGCCCAAACATGTTCAGAAACTCATGAAAATTTGCCCACACATCAGAACTGGTGAAAAACTTTGATAGTTTATGGGAAAAAAATGGCTCCATAGCGCCCCCTGCCATCATTACTATGGACAGGATGTTTCACTTACATCTATCAAATGTGATAGGCCGATGCAGTACGTCAAGGTGACTAAAAAAAGTCCATGGAGGCGATACCCTCAACCCAACTGGAAGTCCAACATTTTATTTTAACTGTGAGATTTTTTTTTTGTCATTTTTGCTCATTTGCAGTGGTTAAATCCTCATAGGGGTAACTCCAAGAGATCTTAAATTTGGCCTGTATACACAACAGGTTTTAGTAAAGAAAACTTATCAAAATCTTCCAGAAAAGTCAAAGAGCGTAGCCATGGCAACCCCCTGAGCTTTGATGCTTCACCATAAAACAGGAAGTGCTGTGTAAATCCCCTGAACTGCTGTAATCTGCCTAAAACTTTTCATGATTGATTAGAGTCATGCGCTGATCACATCCATATGGTAATATTCATTCATAGTCATAGCACAAAGGAAAGGACATGTTGTACACTTTGATGTTCTATTATTAGCCCGTTGACCATATTAACCTCAAATAAGGTGACACAAGCCTTAAGATGTTGGTGATGATTCATGGACAACATGGTGACTCATCATCATGTCTGCGGCCATGACAACTGAAGTGTTTATATCTCAACTGCACATGATCCAAATTTCACTTGCTGGACAAGAGTCTGGGTCTGAAGACATGCACACTCAAAAAGTGAATCATAGTCAGAGCGCCACCTTTTGGTAACAGGAAGTTGTAGGCACTATAGTTGTACGTACCATTGCACCAAGATTTTTTTCTTTATTTTATCATTTAAGATCAGTTGAGAAAAAATTGTTATTTACAGTGATGACCTGGCAAGAGGCCCCAGCAGGAAGAAAGATAAAAAAATAAACAAATACATATACAAAAAATGACACAAGTGTTTAAATACTGGACAGCTTTGTGATTCAATCCTTGAAATTGTTCAGCTACGTTTCAGCAAATAGACATTTCTGTCACACCCTGACGTACACCAAAAATCAACATGCCCCACGTCCCGACGGTTCAACGTTGCTTTGATATTTTTATGCATTTTTACAAAAGAGAAACAAGTGCCCAGCAGAGATGTTGGGTTTATAAATCAAACTCATAGAAAAGCACCAAGTACAGAGGGTCCTCGGTTTACAAGGTCCTCGACATACGATGTTTTGTCGTTACATCAGAACTGGTTAGAATCAGAATCAGAATTACTTTATTCATCCCCGAAGGGAAATTCAGTTGTCAGGGTTCTTATCTGTTTAATTTTGAATTAAATAGTCTGACTGCTGATGGCAAGAAAGATTTCCTAAATCTTTCAGTCTTGCAGCGCAGGGATAGGAGCCGTCCACTGATGTTTGGTTGTTCATTGAGGCAGATGTGAAGTGGAGGATCCATGTTTGTCAGAATGGCCTCCATCTTTCTAAATACCTGTCACTCCACCTCATCCTCCAATGTGTTCAATCTGATTCCAACCACAGAGCAGCTTTTTTAATCAGCTTGTTCAGACGCCTTGCATCCTTCTGTTTTATGCTGCCTTCCCAGCAGACTGCAGCATAAAACAGGACACCTGCTACCACAGACTGATAAAACATCTGCAGCATCTTACTGCACATGTCTAAAGATCGAAGTCTTCTGAGGCAATAAAGTCGGCTCTGTCCCTTTTTGTAGATGAAGTCTACGTTTGTAGACCAGTCCAACTTATTATCAAGGTGGGCACCTAAATATTTATATGATGTCACCATCTCGATGTCCACGCCACAAGTGTTCACTGGAAGAAGAGGGGTTTGGATCTGCAGAAATCTATGATCATTTCCTTTGTCTTTGAGGCGTTGAGTAGCAGGCAGTTTTTGTGACTCCAGTCACTGAAGGCTCTTATCAGATCTCTGTATTCAGCTTCATGTCCATTTCTGATACATGCCACGATAGCAGTGTCATCAGAGTATTTCTGAATGTGGCAGGACTCAGTGCTGTATTTGAAGTCAGATTACATACCCATTAGACAGCGTAACGGGCCGTTATGCGCTGTCGAGAACCCTGATATACATGTAAAAAAATTGTTTTAATTTAACCAGTAGGTCCAAAAATGAAGTTAATTACATTACCTCTGTGAAATTTACGAAGTGGAGAGCCATTCATCTGGAAAATAATATACGTGTGGAAAGCTAAACATCAAAATAGTAGACAGGAAGTGGCAACTGTCAACAGACAACTTCAAAATAAAGGCTTTTTCAAAATAAAAATGCATCGATAAGTCTGGCAACATACCATGGAAGTGAAATTAGATTCAATGAAACGTTTGGAACAGGACGAAACACCAACGAACATTGACTTTATTAGCTCAAGTTGTGAAAACAGTGCAACATGTTCTGTTATTTTCTTGTAAAATGTCTCATGCATGCATGAAAGTCTATTCATGACTTTTATGAAGAACTGATCGATATCATGATGCATCGAACGGCTTCGTTTACATTTTCACCGAGTTACAGCTTACGGCGAGAATCGACTTACATCAATCTGTAGGAACGGAACTCTGACATATGTCAAGGGCCGCCTGTGTAAGAAGATTTTTCTGTCATTACCCCCCAATTATGATGGAGTAATGTGCAAAACCAAAGCATATTGCAATTACTTTGACAGACAAAGCTGAAGAGCATATGAAATAATACCAAACAAGTACATTCTCTTATCTCTAGAGAATGTAGTTTTGAAGGTTGAGGCACCACATGCTTCATTAATAATGTTGTGACACCTCACAGCTCCTGTGACGTGTAACTCGTTCATTTTGCACCTTCGATTTCCATTCATTGTTCCGCCCTGCCCTATGCCAGCTACCCGGATTTCTCACCTGACATTTCTTTCATAACCTTTACATCATCATCACCTCATGCCATCTTTGCTCAATCAGTGAAAAGAAACTATAATTTGTTATTGTGCAAGCTGTTGTCGTGACTCAACTGATTGTAGGTTTCGAACGGTGTCTGCACCTATAAAATACTAAATTCAATTTGGCCTACTTCCCTGTTGTAGTAGCGTGCTTGTGCAGCGTCACACTGCTCCCAGTGCTCCTGCGACACTTGCAAAACTCTGAAAGTCCAGCTCTGTAAACAGTTTAACAGCTAGTAGCTATGTTGTAAAGCAGCCACAGATTACCCTCTAACATTGTCATCTGTAGGTGCTTTAAAACTGAAGGAGCACAGCATTCGCCACAAATCAGGCTAAGGCTATGCTAACAGCGACTAAGTTAGAAAGCAGCCACAGATTACCCCAAAACAAAGTCTGGAAAGCAATAATTAAAAAGTCTTTAGGATATGGATCTTAGTGGGCGATGCAGAACAGTCAAAGGTAATTAAAGCAGAAGAGCATCAGAAGATAAACTGTTATCGATCTCAGAGTAAACGTGGTAACGTCATCACCTCTGTTTCTATTGTACATAAGATAAGATAAGATTAACTTTACTGATCCCTCTCTTAGGAAATTCACGTTACAGCAGCAGGATGGAGACGAGGCAGAAAGAAGCACAAGAATTACAAAAAGTACAACAGGGCTTAATAAACTGAACGCAGATTCATTGATGAATCTGTGTATGGATAAATACAATTATGACATGCTGCGTTTACATGTATACAAGTACGGCATGGAAGATAATAACCCACAATTCAGCTATTGCAGTCACAAGACGTTATTGGTAGGGGTGCAATGGATCAAAAAACTCACGGTTCGGATAGTATCGCGGTTTTGGGTCACGGATCGGATCAATTTTCAGATCAGCTGTTTAAATGCCACGGTGATGAGCGGTTGTAGAACAGCCTTCGTCTTGGCTCCTGTCACTGACACGTCCAGGTGATGTCGCTTCATATGGTTGATCGTGCTCGATGTATTTCCACTCTCATACGGCTTTGTCATGCCACAGTGCCTACATACCGTTACAGTTATGTCCGCCACCTTTCTTCCATCTTCACTGTATTTTACAGGGAAGCCAAAATGTTCCCATACGGACGACTTAAATGACGCAGAAGGTTTTTCAAGTTCCTCTGCTCCTCCACTAGCCATGACTACTGCTGCACTCAACTAGTGTGGATTAAACATGCGCTCTCTGCGTGACCACGTACAAATTTTTTTTCATCAACCAATCCACATGTGTTCTGAACTGGAGAGAGCGATCCGTACGGATCACAGATCAGCGATGATCCGTTGCACCACTAGATATTGGTGGAAAAGACCAGTGGTTAACATGATATTATTACACATGAACAACTGTAAGAAGAGAATTTTATATCTTGTTAATTGATCCGGAAGAGCTAAAAAGGAGCCCTCAATACTCAGCTGTAGTAATCATTGTTATTGAAATTATCTAGTTAGGCCGCTATCACAAGCTGTTGATATAAAATATTTAATGGTGGTTCGGAATTTCATTTATCAATCTTTTTTGAACACTAAAATTCTGTATCAGCCCTCAAAACCACATTGGTCAAACCCTTTTAAGCACAATCTGTGATGAGAGCTCCTTAACTCACACCTGAACTTGTTTTCTGGCTCTTATCCGGGCTGTTTTCTCTTATATAGATCCTTGCTTGTGTTGGATCTGCTCTCAGATGTACGGCTGCTAAATGAATCTGTAGAATTAACTACGTCTTCAAAGCAACCTTTTACTTTGAATTTTGTTTTGTAGATGAGAAAAAAGTAGGTGCAGATGCTGCCTCGGACACCTCAGAACATCACAGTTAAACGGGTGAATATCCCGGTGGACAGCTATGTGAATGTTAAAGAAGAAACTGAGCACGCTCCTGGTGTTCCTAAACCAACGGCCTTTCTCCGCTTTTAAATCCTGCTGTTACTTCTCCTGGTGGTAGCCGCAGACCCTCCTCTGGTTACCATGGTGATTCAGCTGCTAAATGACACAGAACCAGATGTTTACTCTGAGAAATAACAGATACACACCCAGCATCGGTTACTAAAACATCTGTAACACTCATCCTGATGCTGCTAGCATAATGCTATGTGGTCTTCCCTTTTTTGTGACAACTTCTGCTCGCCTACGTAGCACATACTTGACCCTGATTTGATTGTCCGTCTTTATATATAGAACAAAAAGAAAGGTAGAAAAGCATACCACAAAGAGTGTATATCTGACAGAAATAAACACATAGGGACAAAAGATAGAAAGAATATGTGAAGATGGGCTGTTTAGCATCTCACCTCCACCGGGTTTTTCCTGTTTAAATCATGCATTCTGATTTTATCGCAGCAGTTTTTTCTTTATCGGCTGCTAAACCCGCTGTTGTCCCGCCTTGATCTACACAAAAAACACACTTCTAATGCATAGTATTCATAAAATAATAATCAGAAATAAGACAAACCAATGGCTAGAATTCTCTAATTGTTTTAAAAAATAATTTGCGATGAAATAATTAAAAAAGCACTAAATATTTGACATGGATTTGTTTAATTTTTTCAGTATATTTTTGTAGGTGTTTCTGTCAGAATGTTAACATTATTTTAGCTCAAAACCGCTTGTTTTGATTTAATCAGACCAGTAAAATGATTTTAATAGTATTTAAAGAACAATGAGATTGCTATGGTGCAAGAAAAGAAAAAATCGAGTATATTTGACGGAAATAAACACACAAAAAATAGATAATTTGAAGGTGAGCATCTCGCCTCGACCAGCTTTTTCCCCGTTTCAGTCATGCAAGTTATTCTGATTTCATCACAGCTTTTCTCTTTATCGCCTTCCATCCTGCTTATCCCACTGTTTTCCAGCCCCAATCTACATCAAAAACACACTCCTAAAGCACAATATTCATTAAACAATCAGAAATGAGCTAAACCGATCGATTGTTTACTCTGGTGACGTTCATGCTGCTGTTGCCACCGCAGTTCAACACACACAGCTTTTAAAATGTACACACCATTAGTGCAAAGTAAATGTTGATACTGATCTGTTTTTTTCCTCTTTCAGTGAAATGGAATTCAGAGATCCTATTTATGGGTAAGTGTAAATTATTAATAATTACATTTTTGGCTCCTTGTCAGAACGTGAGTCCTCACACGCTACATGTTGTGAAATGTGTGGGAGGTGTTATTGTTAGCTCTTAGCCGCATTTAGATTTGCATCAGGAAGTTATAGTAGAAGTTCCATTTTAAAATGTTTGCTCACTGTGTTTGACTAAATGACAATGAAATACCTTTCAGCGACAAGAACTTCAGAGAAAGCACACACACAGGGGCAGATTGCTGGGAATATTTTACATTTATTTTTTTCCAGTGTAAACTGACAGAAAACGAACAAACTGGTGCATAAAAAAATCACCAGAATGCAGAAAATATAGCATTTGGTCCTCATGATTTCCTGAGGATTTCTGCTTATGTTCAAACCAAATCTGCATTATTCTGTAAAATTCCTTATTTTATGGCTGTTTCTGAAAACACCTAACAGAAGACAGTTAACCAGCAACACAGATTTATTTACTATGTGCGTATTAAATGTCTAAGAATCCTTTGTGGGGTAAAATATCTCCCCATTTCCCTCTGCAGCGACCCGTACGCTGACCCGTACTACGACTATGAAATGGAGGCTCTGTGGAGAGGAGGCCAGTATGAAAACTTCAGAGTGCAGTACACGGAAGCTCCTCTCCCTTATCACTACAGTGTAAGTATCTTCTTAACTCTACCTCCGAAATGCATGGTTTCCTTAAAAAAAAAACAACAAATTGCACCATTTGTCAGAGCTAGAAACTGTCAGAACAGAGACTCATCTGACTTTCTTCTTGAGAATTCATTCGACATCCCATTTCTTTTAAAAAGTTAACAAATCTGATCTTAAAATTACCTGTCTTTTTTTAATGACGACAACAAACAGATATTTAATGGAGACTTCACAAGGTGCAGTCCAGCTTCTAGTCAGATGTTTCAGTAAAAGATTTCTTTCTCCAGAATGAACTCCAGAACTCTCTGAACATCAAAGATATTATTGTTTAGGATATTAAATTATTATTTTTTTAAAAACAGAAATTTTATTTGTTCTAAAATGTTCTGAAATTGTTTTGTAAAGCCTTCTTGTTGGAGCTTCTTGTTTATTTCCTAGAATCTTCTTATCTTCAGAACAACACAACAGTGGCAAAAAACACCAAGAAATTGCTTTGAGTTCAGAGGGTTTCCTGCTAAAATTTTTATGTTCTAAAATGTTCTTGAACCTTTTTGTCATGTTTTTAGTCGGAAGTTCTCTTTGGGTTCCAAGAATGTTCTTCTGAAAGGTGGGAAAATGTGATAGTCGCAAGAACACCCAGAAATTGCTCTGGTTCAGAGGATTTCCTTCCAAATGCATTTGTTCTAAAATGTTGTGATGATGTTCTGCCGAGTTCTAGGTCGTAGAATGTTGTTATTGGGGCAAAATAAATAAATAAAAATGCCTTCTTGGGGTTAAGAGAGTTGCCTAATCAGATGTATTTGTTCTAAAAATGTTCTTCGGAGTGCTAGAAATGTTTTAAGTAGGAGGTTCTCTGTTAGTTCCCACAATGTTCTTCAAAAAAAAAAAACACCCAGAACTTGCTTTTCGTTCCAGGGGTTTTAGCTAAAAAATGATTTGTTCTGAAAATGTTCTGCACTGTTTTAGTAACGTTTATGGTTGAAAACTGTGTAATAGTTTCTAGAGAGTTCATAACATCCCAAATTAAACACTCCCTGCAGTTCAGGGGATGAGTAAAATACCCAAATTTTATTCTCGACATGGAATAATAACATCTGGGTTCATCACATTCCTCAGTAACTGACACGTCTTTCTCGATTTCCGCCTCAACAGGAGCGCGAACGTGACCGAGACCCTCGTGAGCGACAACGTGACCGCGAACGGGAGAGAGACCACCGGGAGAGAGAACGTCGGCAGAGAGAGAGGGAGCGAGAAAGGGAGAGGGAAAGGGAGAAGGAGAGGATGAGACGGAAGGAGGAGTGGGAGAGAGACCGGATGAAGAGAGACGACAAGGAGAGGCCGAGGATGAGGCCTCCGAGGGACGCCCGAGAGAAGAAGGACGAGGACAAACTGAAGCCTCGGTCCCCCCTCAACCTCCCACCAAAGTAAGTTTTATTGTGTTGTTTATATTACTGCTGGGTTCACCAGTCTGTTCAAGTGATGGGACGTTCCTCACGTCTACATTCACACAAGATCGCCCATAGTGCTTGAGAACGTCACAGTAAGAACACCATGTTTGTCATTGACGTGATACCAGTCAGCACACCAAGTGACGTGTAATACAGAAACAGAATAAAACTAAACTAGTAGCAGCTCATCAGAATGTCCAAATAACTAAGTTTACAAATCTCAGTTTATTCCTGAAAAGCAGCAAAACAGACCCAGAGCATAATACTGCCACCACCATGCTTGATGCCATCCTACAACGGCATGTCTACCTGCTGTTAGAACAATCCTTTCTCCAAGTTAGACTAATGTGTAGTTAGACCCAATTTATGAAGTTATTACCAGGTGTTGGCCGATTTTGTGTAAAGCAGCTAAACAGATCCAGAGCATAATACTGCCACCACCATGCTTGATGGTGAGAATGCGATCCCAGAAGGTAGTGTCTACAGATACGGACCCGTACCCGTAGCCTGTGGCCTACGGATACGGCACTTTACCTTATCATAAATATTAATGAGACGTACATGAATATTAATGAGCCGTCTGATGAACGCGCTTTGTGATTGGCTGGTAATCTGACGTACATGAATATTAATGAGCCGGTTTGGTAATCCGAGTGATGAAGGCGCTTCCGTGATTCGAGGTGAATCTGCGTGCCGAGCCTGTCATGTCAGTCATCTGCTGTTCTCTTTTCTATCATGCATAATGTCTTATAAATATCATTATCTGACTTTTTCACGGACAGCGATTTGGGGGTTGAAATCAGCACTACTATTAAAAATAGCAAAACTTTATTCACGACCTTGTTCTAATAAAGCACAAACAGCAAACAAAACAAATGGCGGAACTAACAGCCGGCAAACTATAAGTATTTTTTTACCTTCAAAAGTAGCGACAGACTATTACATATTAACAACCTAAACAAAACCCTGACGTATTTTCTACGTCTGTCAACACAGACACTGCACATCAGTCACTTTAATGTTAGCGGACTCTGTTGAATGGCTAAGTTACATAACCACAAACAAATCTCACAATATCACAGTAAATCGAGTTTGTGGTTTTTTTTAAATTCATGCCGAATTAAAGAGCTGCTCCTCACCATTCACGAGTGTTTGTTTCATATTCGACATCTTTAACTTTATCTTGTAAATTAGCGTCCGAAATTAAATGGGAACATTTGCAATGGAGTTCGTCAGCCGCTTCCACCACTGAACGCGGTAAACTAATTAATAGGAACCGGACTTCAAACAATTTATACACGGCATCTAAAAGCGTAAAAACTGCAATGTCTAAAGTGTGAGAGGAGACGGTGTATTTTTGGTTAAATTATACAATGTTCGCCGTCAAAGTCTTTCATATAAACTGCCTGTAATGTGCAGCAAATAGTAGTTAACCGGCGCCAGCTCTTCAGTGACCTTAACGGGTCCGTACCTCTAGTACAGATGCTACAGGTACGGGTCCGTACCCGTAGCATCAACCATCCTAGAAAGGCAAGGCACAAAATCTGGGCATCTACATGTCTTAAAAAGTCTTGGATTGGTCATAGAACATTAAATTCAGATGCCATGGAAACTGTTGTATTCATTATTGCCTCCATTAAGCGCTTTTAGTAGCAAGCTTCAAGCTTCTGGTTGTATCTTTGACCCGTGTAAAACCTTTATTCTAGCCTGATTCAACCATTTCTTGAGGTGGTTGTCTTGTTGGAACCCAACTGCATCCAAGATCCAACCATCTGCCTTATAATTGTAGTTTTTCCTTGCAGTAGCAGAGTAAAACTAAGCTAACAGCAACTGATAAGAGTGTCCAAATAACTAACAGCCCAGTTAATTCCTGATAACTTTCAATTTTAATGTTTAAGAAGAGGACAAAACATTTCCCTGCAGCTGATAAACTGTGACTCCGTGCGACTCTTTACCTGTCTGAGTTAAAGAAATGTTCAAAGTTACCTTCTGTTCGATCGGCCCTTTCGCTATGTTTGATTAATATGTCGTTAAACCAAATTCATGAAGTTCTTACGAGGTATAGACTGATTTTGTGTAAAGCAGCAGAACAGCCCCAGAGGATAATACTGCCACCACCATGCTTTATGCCACCCTACAAAGGCAAGGCACAACAGCCGGATGTCTACATGTCTAACAGTCGTGGATTGGTTGTAGAGAATTAATTTAGTTTCTTCTGATGCCATAGAAACTATTGTATTATAACCTCAACTAAGCACTTTTGATTTCTGCCCACAATCTTCTGGTTTGTCTTTTACTCCTCTTGACAGAAATGGTGCGATTCAATTAAATTTGTTGTCTTTCTGACAGAGACTTGTTTCTTCTTCAGTTTACAACTTCTTGATGGGTTTAAGTCAGAACCTTGGGGAGATCAGTGTAAAGCCTTCATTCTGGCCTGATTGAAGCATTTCTTGGGGGTTTGGGGTCATTGTCTTGTTGGAACCCAACTGCATCCAAGATCCAACTTTCTGCCTGATAATTGTAGGTTTTCCTGAAGAATGCAATAACAGACTAAAACCAACTCCAACTCATGAGAGCGTCCAAATAAATAACAGCCCAATTTATTCCTGCATTCTTAAACAGTGAAACTAAAAGTTGTGCAGAAACTTTATTGTGTCAAACCTAGTAAGATTGCCGGTGCATCTTTTACAGATAAGTGACCAGGATGAATGAATGACCGGTTCCCTCATGTGATCCATGCATTCTTCTCGCTTTTTCGTTTCTGTATCTTATGCGAAACCAGACTGCAGTGTTCCATTCCAAGATTGTCACTGAACCATGTCCGCCATGCTACATTGCATTATTTAAAACAAACATGTTTAGCTGCTATTTTTAGGTTTCTGGTATGAAAGAGATAAAACTTATTCGACCAGGAACTGCTTGTACACACTGATAAAAGTGCAGTTTAGCGAAGTGGTCTGATAGATCCGTACCTGTTGGTGCAGAGCATTTAAAATACCTGAAGTGTTTTGCGCTCTGGGTGGATCAGGCTTGTTGTAACATATGCCAGCTTGACCTGAAAGGAAGGAATATGATGTGCAAGAACGGGGAAATTACACAGTAGACTTTGATTATCAGGGAAACGTTTCACTTCCCCTCTCCCGTGCTATGGTTTCTGTTGGCTGGCGTCTACCTGATTGTTGGTAAAACATGTGTGGCGCTAAATACAACAAATCACTAGAGGTGGAATCCAGTTCAGCCACATGATGGCATGAGTCATCACAGACAATTAGCAGACTTGTCTGTGTGTTTGTGCGTCACTGTACGTGCATGCAGCCTGTCGTGATACGATGTCACACCAAATCCAAAAATTTTCCTCACCTGTGTGTCACCTTGCATTTACACCGGTTTTGGCGCGAGCTATCGCACGATTTCGGAACGAGATTTGCTTTCTCGCATCCTGAGATTTGGATACAGACCACAACAAATAGCCATCGCCAAGTAATGTGGAGGATTTCGTTCACTTCTCATCTCTAGTATGTTGTGGGACACTCGTTGAGACTATCTGAGCCGGTCAGTGTGGGGGGGAAAAAAGCACGTTAGGGCGGACTTTGACACGGGGGGAAAGTTGCCCCATACTTTTTGCTAGCTGAGCTGCTAAGCTGCCTGCCTGGCTAAATACTGGAGCTATGTCGAAAATTCATTTCTCCATCACTCACATGTATGAAATGACATATGAAAACAGACCCCAGGTTGAAAAAAAAACAAAGTTCCCCTTTAAATCAGGACTTTGGGGAGACCAGTCTAGTATCTTCATTCTAGCCTGATTGAACCATTTCTTTACCAATTTTGATGTGTATGTTACCCAACTTCATCTAAGATCAACCTTCTGCTGATGATTTTAGGTTTTCCTGAAGAATGTGGAGGTAATCCTCCTTCTTCATTATTCCATTTACTTTGTGTAAAGCTCCAGTTAAAAAGAGCATGATACTGCCACCACCATGCATGATGGTAGGTCTGGTGTTCTTGAGGTTAAATAAAAAGGCCCACTCCAGACCATCTGAAACCAGTCCAAAGCCACAACTGAAACCAGTTTTAGAAACCGTTTGAAACCAGTCCTAAAAAAGTTTTTAAAAACAAACAAACAAAAAACAGTGCAAAATCAGGACACAACCAAACCCAGACTACTCTAAAAAAAAAAAAAAGTCTAAGACCTACCCAAGACAATCTGAAACCAGTCCTCAGCCAGGACCAGATCCAGTGTGAAATAAATCCTAAACCAACTGTTCATCCAAAACCAAACATAAACCAGTCCCAAGACAGTCCAACATGCAGTCTGATGCCAGTTCAAAAGCACTACTAGAAAGGTCCAGAGCATGATACTGCCACCACCATGCTGGATGGTAGGTTGGGTGTTCTTGGGGTTAAAGGCCTCACCCTTCCCCCTTTTAAACAGATTTCTGCTCAGTTTTTGTTGCATCTGACCACAGAACTTTCCTGCA
Source organism: Acanthochromis polyacanthus (assembly GCF_021347895.1). NCBI lineage: Eukaryota > Metazoa > Chordata > Actinopteri > Pomacentridae > Acanthochromis > Acanthochromis polyacanthus. The sequence continues at coordinate 36,879,975 of NC_067120.1, read as the reverse complement.
GAAGGCCTTTTCTTTGTCAATGTGATCAGCAGCAGACTTGAGTGGAGCTTTAAGGTTCTGCTTCTAGAGGAAGTATCCGCAGTACTAAAATATTCACAATCATCTTGTAAGAGCTTCAATAAACTTTAGTATAGCACCTAAAAAAATATCATGATGAACTCCTTTTCAATAGCTGGATGGCACAGTAATACAGCAGATTAGTCACATCGGTGAACAGTTTGCAGTTCAGAGTTGCAATGACAGAATTTAGACTTGACATCTTAAACTCGAATCGATTATCAAAATAGTTGAAGATTAATTGATTAGTTGATGACTGATTTCTGCCTCTCTTATCTTGACCAATAGAAATGGGGATAATATAGTCTTTTACTGCAGGCTATACAGAAACCTGCTGGTGTTGTGGAGGTTTCAACTGATCAATAAACACCGTAGAGTCAGGATTGTTTTTTCATAGTTTTCTTAATATGCACCCAAAAACAAGTCTCAGTACATTTCCGCTTTTATCATGTGACGCAGCAGTGCTTCTCAGTTTTCTCTAATACAGTGAATTTCAACTACAGTTTGTTTTGGTATATCATGTAAAACTAGACTGGAGGTTTTTGAGTTTCACACATCAATGAAATGCAACTCGACTGTCAAGATATTGATTGCACACAAAGCTTCATGCGGAAGTCTTTGGTGGTAAAAACAACATGAAATTCCATTTAACGATAGTGACATTTGTACTTTTGTCTAGTAACTTAACACAAAGTGCAATGTGAGACTGATAGTTCTCTTCGTTTGTGCCTGTATGTTGGGGATCATTGTTCTGCTGGAGAATAAATTTATGTGTGAAACGCGTCAGTGGACAGTTTAACGAAACCATAACTGCAGTAAGTTATATTTTTATGAATTGCAGCCCGATACAAGCATACTGGTATGATGATACTGTCTGTTGTGCAACTCAGTGAAATGAAAGTGACTCTTAGGCATTTACAGCCTTGGAGTTTTTGCCAGAGAGTGTGGGAGGTGCAACAACACAGCAGTTCATTTAAACATACCGCTCTTATGATCGCTACATCAAAGGACATTTTCTTTTATGAAGGTTTAACATTGTTGTGGTTTTCTTTTTGAGTTTCACCTTTCTTCTTCCAGTGAACTTACGCCAGTCCAAAGTATTAATTAGTCTCCAAACCAACTCCTTTGACACGCAGGTTTAAACTATCAGTCCATCTAAGTTCGTCCTCCAGACTTTGATGCCTTTTGATGGCGCAAAAACCAAATCCACCCAAAACTGTAGCCAAGAAGCTTCCGACAAATGACAGCGGAGGCTTTGTTCTGTTTTTTAGGTGTTTTTTGGGATCGTTGGGAAAAAATTCCATTGTAACCTTTCAGCGTATTCTAGTTGAAATGGGCTGAGCTCTGTTGACACTGTTCTCAAGCTTTAGAAAAACTCTCATGTGGCTTTTCACCCAGATTCATTTTGTTGTCATAAAAACCAATAAAGTCTGCACGTGTTGGTGTAGATGATAAAACAGTCCATGGAAGTTCATCCTCCAGACAATGATATCTTTTGACACAGAAACTAAATCCGTCACAAACTGTAGCCAAAAAACTTCAGACTAATGACACCAGTGACCTTCGTCTGCTTGTTTCAGGTATTTTTTGGTGTCATTCAGCAATAATTCCATTGATATAAACGCCAACAAAGTCTGCATCAGTGGGAGGACCTGTTGGTGTAGATGATAAAACAGTCAATGTTAGCTCGTCCTCCAGACAATATCTTTTGACGATGCAAAAACTAAATCTGCCACAAACTGTAGCCAAGAAACTTCTGACAAATGACAACAGTGACCTTGGTCTGTTTTTTTTTAGGTATTTTTTGGTGTTTTTAGGCAAAAATTCCATTGTTATAAAGACCAATAAAATCTACGTCAGCGGGAAGACATGTTGGTGTAGATAACAGTCCATGTAAGTTCATCCTCCAGACAATGATATCTTTTGACGACGCAGAAACTGAATCTGCCTCTAACTGTAGCAAAGATGCTTCTGACAAATGACAGCAGTGACCTTGGTCTGTTTTTTTAGGTATTTTTTGGAGTCACTAGACAATAACTCCATTGTTATAAAATCCAGCTGAAGTCTGAGTCAGTGGGAGGATGTGTTATCCTTAATTCACAGCCAGTTTTTTAGAGGAAAACACAAAGAATCATTGGATTTTTTTAGCTTGAACTAAACAAAATCTAAACCTTCAATCATGATATTTCATCAAGATCATTTTATTCTACGTGTCTCATTGAAAAACTCACCAAAATGAGGAGGTTCTGTGTAGGGCTGGACCCAAATATCCGAATATTCGTTCGCTACGGTGGTATCCGGATATTAATTTTGGTATCTGAATATTCACCAACACCGACAAATACAAATACATCTGTTATATACTCAACAGTCACTTTATTAGGTACATCTACCTACTTCCTCTTCATATCATGGGTTATCTGCTCTGCCTGGAAGGTGTTGAAGAACTTTTGGTGTTCACCTGCACTGCCTCAGGCACATTTTACTGAGTTATAGCTTTGATTACTGCAGTTGTGGTTTGGCTTTTGACTAACATTAAACAATGATTTTCTTAATAACATAAACGCTCATCGACCACTTTTAGGTACAGCTGTTTAATTGCTTGTTAACACAAATAGCTAATCAGCCAATTACATGGCTACAGACTGGCAGTGGTATAATGGTGTGGAGGATGTTTTTTGGCTCACTTTAGACCTCTTCGTACCAATTGAGCATCATTTAAACACCATCACCACCAATTATCTCGTGTTTGCAGTGGAGCAAAGATTAATGCTTTAATCACTAATAAAGCTAACAGACGTATTTGGCAGCAGACCATAAAACTGTGCTCAGCTACGACATTTACGCTCAGCAGGTGAGGGACTTTCCTCCAGGTGTTTATTTTTTGCAGATATTACCTCAAGATTTACCTCCAAGTGTGCATCATGAATGTTTCTTTGAGGAAATGAACACATGGAATGGATATTCCCACTGAAAGCACTCGTAAAAAGTCCGTCGCCGGCTGCCCAGTGAAGCGTGAGAAGAATGTTTTGGTTTATTATTCGCGTGTTAGTTTGTTAAACACACTGCGCCTGAGATTGCATCATGGTTGCGTGTACGTGAAACGCTATGTATCCCTCAGCGCGTGAGAAATTCAAAAGGAGTGATGCAAGAGCTAAGAAGTGACCCGATCAAGTGCAGCTAAAAATAGCTGCTCTGTTGTGATTCTTTTTATAGCTCCAAGAGTAATCCAAGATGCTTCACGGGAACTATTTTTAGCTCAGCTTTTTTTCCCTGCTTAATTACATATTTCCTATGAGGAAGGAATGGAGAAAAAAAAGGGAAGTTGGGCAATAAAGCCCACAGCGTTCAACAAAAGGCTGTAATAGGATGTTTGCAGGCCTTTGTTGGTTTAATGAATCACTCCGAGGGATCTGATGGAAAACACGAGCCGATCCGGTGGGTGGAGGCTCCATTTTTTACAGCAGATGAACTATGCATAACCCTGACGTCGCAGTTTGAAATTCAACACTGTGTGGTTGTAACAAAAGAATTAAAAAAAAAAAAGAAGTGGGCAAGTTGAGACGAGAGAAAGGAATGAGGCAACTTTCTGGCTTTAACTTGTGCTGAAATGCAAAACATGTGACCACATTCACCACCGTTTACTGTCTTACATTTAATCACATATTAGGACTTGTTAAAGTACAGAGGAACAAATTAACAATGCATGAATGATTTTTTTTTAAAAGTAAAGAAAATTGACATGGCAAAAATCTTGATTTGTTTCCATTTTTATAGATTTTTTTATTTCTACATTTATTTATTTTTAATATATTTTTTAATCCCTGCACTTTCATTTTTTTATTTCTACATTTTTTTAGCTATTTATTATTTATTTTTAATAGATATATTTTTCTCTGCATTCTAATTTTTTAATTTCTACATTTAGTTTTATATATTTGTTTTTTTATCTCGTTGCTCTAATTTGTTATCTCTGCATTTATTTTTTTAATCTCTGCACTCTTTTACTTCTACATTTATTTAATTTTATATATTTGTTTTTTCTTCTCCACACTTTTTATTTCTACATGTATTTATCTCTGCAGTTATTTATTAATTTCTACATTCATTATTTCTATTTTAATTTATTTTTCACTTTTACATTTTGTATTTCTATGCTGATGTAATTATTTTTTATCTTTTTTAAATTTATAGATTTATGCTTTCACTTACTTTTTATTTCAGATTCTTTCTGATTTTATATGCGGTTTTATGAGGAAAATGTACAAGCTAATTACAGATTGGTCTGTATCACAGATTGTTCCTTGTTGGGTATCTGGAGAATTTAGGACTTCCCGTTGTGTTTAGGCTCCGTCAATGGAAAGTATAAAAATCAAAACACCGCCGAAATCCTGGACCAGCTTCTTTAATTACAAATTTCTTTAATTCTGAATTATGAAAGTGTATAGATTAGTCTGTTTCACAGTATCGGAGATTCTTCCAGAGTTGGATCAGCACAGGATATCTGGGGAATTTAGGACTTCGTGCAATATTTGAGCTCCGTTGATGGATAACTTAGAAATCGAAACACCTGCAAAGTTCTGAAGTGACATAGATTGATCTCTTTCACACTATTAGAGATTCCTCCTGAATTGAATCAGCACAGGATATCTGGAGAATTTAGGGCTTCCCACTGTGTTTAGGCTCTGTCGATGGAAAGTACAGAAATCAAAACACCTCCAAAGTCCTGGAGCAGCATCTGTAATTATCAATTTCTCTAGTTATGAATTGTAGAAGTGTATAGATCAGCCTGTTTCACAGTATCAGATTCTTCCTAAGTTGAATCAACCAGGATATCTGGAGAATTTAGGACTTCATGCAGTGCTTGAGGTCCATCGATGGACCAATCAAAGCAGCCCCAAAGTCCTGAAGGGAGTTCTCTATTACAAGTTTCTGTTTTTATGAATTATAAAAGTGTGTTTAACAGCAAAATACACTTTCATGTACTGTCTACAGTCTGTATGGTCACAAACTTTGGGCCGAATAAAAAACGGACTTGGTTGGATTATCGAATTTTCATCACTCCCTTGCAGCCATATGGACAAGTAAAGCTCAAATTGGCCTCAAAGTATCCTCTATATATATGAACACCACCAGTTTTTGGTGAATTCAGTTGGGGAATAACCAAACAAACAATCCTGTCATCACCTTAAAGTTACTTGAAAGATGCTTTTGCACTCAAATGTCAGTTTGCAGTGAACAACAGAGAGTCTAGTAATTGTTTTTGATGGAAATCTCTGGATGAGTTGAGAAAAAATAGTGAAATTCTTTTTTAAGCATTTTTTTCTGATCTGATGCAGACAGCTGGTTGTGTTAAATGGTAAATACATCTTTGCATATCAATTGCACACTTTTAAGTTAAGTTGAAATTGTGCAAGAGTGTCATATGTCGTAATTGTGATTTACAGCCCTAACGTTCTGCATTTTGTTAACCAGATGTTGAACAAGTGAAAGAGTTGGACAGATGTTTTTACTGCAGGTGGTTTTGTTCTTTAATCTTTTACTTTTTGAGTTTCTAAACCTTCAATAGGAAAAATTTGACCCAAAGTTTCTGTACTTCGACGTTGCACGAGCACTAGTCAGAGATCAGTCAAACCAGTTCCTCTTCCAACATGATGAAGTGAAAACATTCTTAGAAACAAGGATTTCCACTTCGCCTCTGGCAGGTGATATTGCCAAAGTGCTTTACGTCACTCAACACTGAACACAAAGCAAAACATGGGCGCTGGCTCATTTGTTGATGGGAGCGTCATTGTTATGGTCGCTGCCTTTGAGGCTGATGAGAAATACCTTGCAAAGTTCCACAATTTCAAAAGAGAAGTGACTGAAAACGTGGGCAAAACAATGGAGAGATGAAGAAACACTGACAATGGACCTTGATCACAGTTGTCCATCCTGAATCACAACGTAGGAAAGTCTGTTATTGCTAAAGTTAGTAATGCAAACTTTTCCATAAATGACCTGAAAGAATGCAGTTAACGCCACATTATAGGTAGATTTTTTAAGAATAATTGTCATTGATTAGTATTAATTTGCACAGATTTTGTGAAAAGGGAAAAACTAATTTTAAAGCAAGAGCAACAAAAAATGACTGTTAAGACTACAGTTTGCATTTTTCAGCACAAGCGAATCGAACCAATAGTTACCTAGAAAAGTATTGGAATGTGACTCATCTGATGATTAGCGGTTTGTCATGTTTGCCAACGAATGGTAGCGTCTGGCACAGTTTTCCATTTCTCTCCTGAAGTTAAAGGCTACCTAAGGTGCAGATGATGCCAAACAAGGATTCCCCCCTATTTCCACATCCTGGGTTTTAACGAAGACATGGGGAAAAAAATGCCGCTGAGGGTTTTATACCTTAAAATATATTCCTGGAAAGAGACACTTGTCATTATGGTGAGTTCAGGTGGAAGAATGTTTATGAATCATTCTATTTAATGTTCAACTATTGAGTTTCTTCTCACGTAACAAGCAAAGTTTCTTCATGTTGTGTGAAAATTGTATCGAGATCTTTGTATGAATAGGTTGAACCGCCCAGTGTTCAGGTATTTTCCACTTTTTCAAAAACATTCTGGCGTTTTCTGCGAATTTCCGAGGCCTATGCTACATAACTTACAGATGAAGTTTTAAACAGTTAGCTTAACCGATAGTTCGTCAGTAGTCGAGTAGTGGTTGGAATCTGAATCCCTTTTTTGGCCAAATACACTTTTTAAAAATTTAAACAACAGGTTACCGAAATAACACGAGTGTTGAATGACAATTTACAATACATTTTCTGACATGCAGGTTGTTTGTCTAACATATTTTTACTCCGCCAAGGAACAGCGGAGTTATGTGACGACGTCTGTCTGTTTGTTAGCAACGTTACTCAAAACGGACTAACGGATTTGGATGAAATTTTGATAGGTCAGAAATGACACAAGGACCAAGTGATTAGATTTTGACAGTGATGCAGCTTATAGTCTGGATCCACAGATTTGTTCAAGGTTTCTGTATCATTGTGAGATAGCGGCACGGCGTCACTGACAGTCCACCGTTGCGGAATTATTGGGACTTATCCGTTGAAAATGATACAAGGAACAACTGATTAAATTGTGGGGGTGTTTCTGAGTCCCATCAACTCCCACCGCCCGCTACATATTTAGGTCACATGATTCGGTATCCGTACATAACGTACACATGCAGAACACACGCCTGTGTTCAACGCAAGGTCATTCTGTTTGTGGGTACATCTGTATTAAATTCTACGTTCTATGTTGCAGTGATTTCTGCCACAAATTTTGTCAAGATTTCATCAGTTGGAAATGATACGATTGAGCGGCCTTGGAGGAGTACTGCTCTCCGAGTGCTTTTCTTGTTTATTAATTTAATAATTGACTGTTATTCCACTTGAACTGACTTGGTTTCCTTTTATTCTGTCTCCAAACCGGTTGACTGCTCGGTGTTTGTTTCTGTTTATGTAGATTCACCTTTGAACCAAAACCAACGTGAGTTTTACTCATTGTCATATTCTCAGTTGATAGAAACTTTCTGCCTCACATCTCTTCGTTGTTTTTGTTTCCTTCCTCCTCTTTCAAAGTGCTTGTTATTTTATCGGCAGATAACATTTGACTGTCTGTCAGCAGCCTATGAATCAGCGTCACAGTGATAACAAGGTGACTGTGTCAGTGGTTTTCTAGGTAATGTCAGTTTCAATGGTGAGCAGTAGTGTTTCCCATGCATTTGCATCTGCTTAGTTTCCCCTGTTGAGTTCATTGAGTATCGATTAAAAATTATATCAGTCTGTATAACGCATACATGGCAATTTTCCGAGGGTCTGCAGGTTTCCGCTGATTTAATTTGAAATTTGAACATTTCTGTGAATCGTCTAAATCCGCTAAGAAAATTTTAGGGGGGTGTCACGAATCGGGGTGTGTGAACCCATGCAGCAGGCGCAGACAGCTGGATGAATTAATAGGGTTTTAAATTATAGAAAAAATAGATCAAACAGAAATTCGTAATAAATAAGCAGGAGGTAAGAAAGCAGGAGGGAAAACTAAACCGAATTGACCAACTAAAGGAGGACCAGAAGGCTGAGGAAAAAACTATAAAATAAACAGAACTAACTAAACAAAGGACGGACCCGAAGGCCGAAGTAAAACTAAACATAAACCTAACAGAAGTGAGGGGAAGGTGGCTTACAGGTTGTCCGGGTTATGGACAACAGGAAGGGCAGAGCAGACTGAGCCGACGATGAATGTGACGAAGACGGGGAACTGGAAACAGGGTCCGAGGAGCAAAGCATGACGAATGTAATCCGGGGAAAAACAAAGTCCAGGGGTAATGAACAGCAGACGGTGAAACAGCGAGTAGTTGGGGAAGTGGAGCAGCGGGGAGGTTCCTTCAGTCAATGATGCACCGTTGAATTGGTGAAGAGCAACAGGCTTTATGCTGCACTGATTAGTAATTCACGCCGGCTGTGCTGGAAACACAGCCGCTTGTCATTCCGCTGACGAGCCACGTCACAGGAGCAGGAGGGCGTGACAGGGGGGTTAGGTACTTTATTGTCGCCGATGTTAATGAAACTCAAGCGAATAGTTGTGAAATATGCAAAAATATGCGCGATTCACCTGCCGTCAGGCCGCGGAGGGATGTGTCCTCTAATCAGACACTGGGTCTGCTGCGGGGTTACTGGACTGACAGCCTGTGCTTTGGGAGGGGGAGAAGCTCACAGCAGCACCTGCTGCTCGTTGAGGACAGTAACTGCAGAATGATCCGAGTTTTCCTGTCAGTCTCCAAAACGGCAGAAAAAGTCGCTAGGACGCTTTGGAAAGTCGCTAGATTTAGCGAGAAAGTCGCTAAATTGGCAACACTGGCGCTGCGCTCCGCATCAGCTCGTGCTTCTAGTGTGTGTGTGAATGCGCGAACTGATGACGTCAGGCCGGGCGTCACATAAAAACTCACAACTCCATTTATATCGGTTATAGTTTTCTCATTTTATGCGGAAATTGTGAAATCAAGCGGGACCCGCATATTTCTCTTTTTTTCGTGGAAATGTGAGATTCTTGCGGGAATTATGCGCTGTTTTGCGGGGATTATGCGGCCTTTTGGGAAATAATTGACCCCCGCATAATCAGCGGCATTTTGGTGATTAATGTGGGAATTCATGCGATCGCATAATCGCTTTTTTCTGGAGGGTCTAGTTACACTAGCAGCATCAACAGCTACTTCAAGTGCCAAGGCAAAAGAAACATTAAAAGAGAAGGAAATGGCTGCAAGAAAAGCCCACCAGCAGTAGTTGAAAAGGAAGGTTGTCCAGAGACTTGCACAGCTTGCTGCAAAGAGATAGTGTACATAGTAGTATAGAACTCTTATAGATTTGTGAAATATTTTGAACTGAAGATAGTGAGAAAAGATTGAAGAACATGTAAGTTAACTTTGTATTAAATTTGCTGACTTAAACAAGTGCAGTATTATTATGTTTTTGATCATTTTAACAGTCTAACTGACTTCTATTTTTATCTCTCCGCTTCAGAACCCCCCCCCCCCGGTCAAGTCAATAGTCTTCAGCTGAAATCAGAATTTCCTGTTGCCATGTATGATAACGAGATGTGTCAGTATGCAAGGTTAGTTTACATACACTTCATTGGGGGTTTAGGTAGGGTGAGAAAAACAGAATACCTTTAACAAAAACTCAAGAAATAAAATATGTATTTCCAAATATAACATCTTGCTCAATCAAAACTGTAAATCTGTGAGAAACAAAGAATTTCCGAGACCAGGCTGAAAAATTCTGAGATATTTTTGGCGCTGTTTTCCGGTTTATGCTAAACATACGTGCACGTATTTGCTTCAAATAGCACCCATATATGGACATTTGCTCTCCGTCCTTCATTCATCACACTTGGTCTTTCGGGATAAGTGTCTACAAACCTCTCGTTGACCTCTTATTCGTTTCAGCCTTCCGGGAGTAATTTACTGAAGGAAGGGAAATTAGGTCAGTGCTTGTTGATGAGTCAAACAGCAGTCGCTCTCTCACGCCGTCTTACAAACTGTTTTGCAACCAGAGCCTAGAAATGACAGATGTACAGCAGCTGAACTGAGGAGGAGTAGATGGAGAACACATGACTTTAAGCTGCAATGAGGCTACTATGCCAAGAAAGCAATGAATATGTTGTTTTAATTGTTCTGTGGCTGCAGGATTATTTATATAAATATTGAGTAGGCGATTATTTATCACAAGTATTCAGACTTTTAGGGATGAACTATTTATTTTATACGCCTGATAATGTTTGAATGTTTGCATTGAAGTATGAATATAAATGCAGTTACACCGAAAACGCCTCGCCACCTGAACAATTGCTCGTTGATATCAACATTACAATCTACAGCTCTACTGCAAATAGTAAAATTATTGATTCTAGTGACAGATTTACTTGATTCAGCTTTGCTGTGCCCAACAAAGAAAGTCCTATTACTGAAAAAGTTACCTTGGAGCCGGGAGTTGATCTGAAGTACTTCATCCTACCGTCAAAAGTTCTTGAAGAATTCTGCATTTATTTTCTCCACTGTCTTAAAACGGCTTGGTAGTGTTCATTTAAATTCATTATAAGAAGGAAACAATGGGGGGGAAAAATTATGGAAATTTTCAAATAAATACAATATGCAGAGCAGGAAAACATGGCTAATAGGAACAGTCAAATACTCTTGCATGTTTCAAGGTCAAACTAAGAACTGTTTGACAGCTAAGTAAGGATTTCTTAAGATGTTTTACAGCAGATTTGGATCTGTTGTGTAAGATTAGATGTTGATATCCCTTCTTGCATACATGAGACACCTACGACTCTGGGATGGTCAAGTGGGTGAGTTCATCCTCTGGGTTATCAAGTAGGCGCCCTCCTTCATCGGTGTTTTGCTGATAGGCCCACAACACCTACAGAGGGTTCAGCAGTGAATCCCAGCATCCCGTGTTCACCCCCTAGATGTCATCTACTCATTTGAAGGCCCGGGTTATATATACACACGTGGACAAAATTGTTGGTACCCCTCAGTTAAAGAAGGAAAAACCCACAATTCTCACTGAAATCACTTGAAACTCACAAAAGTAACAATAAATAAAAATTTATTGAAAATTAAATAATCAAAATCAGCCATCACTTTTGAATTGTTGATTAACATAATTATTTAAAAAAACAAACTAATGAAATAGGGCTGGACAAAAATGATGGTACCCATAACTTAATATTTTGTTGCACAACCTTTTGAGGCAATCACTGCAATTAAACGATTTCTGTATTTGTCAATGAGCGTTCTGCAGCTGTCAACAGGTATTTTGGCCCACTCCTCATGAGCAAACAGCTCCAGTTGTCTCAGGTTTGATGGGTGTCTTCTCCAAATGGCATGTTTCAGCTCCTTCCACATATGTTCAATGGGATTCAGATCTGGGCTCATAGAAGGCCACTTTAGAATAGTCCAACGCTTTTCTCTCAGCCATTCTTGGGTGTTTTTGGCTGTGTGTTTTGGATCGTTGTCCTGTTGGAAGACCCATGACCTGCGACTGAGACCAAGCTTTCTGACACTAGGCAGCACATTTCTCTCCAGAATGCCTTGATAGTCTTCAGATTTCATGGTACCTTGCACACTTTCAAGACACCCTGTGCCAGATGCAGCAAAGCAGCCCCAAAACATTACTGAGCCTCCTCCATGTTTCACCGTAGGGACAGTGTTCTTTTCTTCGTATGCTTGGTTTTTGAGTCTATGAACATAGAGTTGATGTGCCTTACCAAAAAGCTCCAGTTTGGTCTCATCTGTCCAAAGGACATTCTCCCAGAAGCTTTGTGGCTTGTCAACATGCATTTTTGCAAATTCCAGTCTGGCTTTTTTATGAGTTTTTTTCAGCAGTGGTGTCCTCCTTGGTCGTCTCCCATGAAGTCCACTTTGGCTCAAACGACGACGAATGGTGCGATCTGACACTGATGTACCTTGGCCTTGGAGTTCACCTTTAATTTCTTTGGAGGTTGCTCTGGGCTCTTTGGATACAATTCCAACGATCCGTCTCTTCAATTTGTCATCAATTTTCCTCTTGCGGCCACGTCCAGGGAGGTTGGCTACTGTCCCGTGGGTCTTGAACTTCTGAATAATATGAGCCACTGTTGTCACAGGAACTTCAAGCTGTTTCGAGATGGTCTTATAGCCTTTACCTTTAAGATGTTTGTCTATAATTTTTTTTCGGATGTCCTGGGACAATTCTCTCCTTCGCTTTCTGTTGTCCATGTTCAGTGTGGTACACACCTTTTCACCAAACAGCAGGGTGACTACTTGTCTCCCTTTAAATAGGCAGACTGACTGATTATGAGTTTGGAAACACCTGTGATGTCAATTAAATGACACACCTGAGTTAATCATGTCACTCTGGTCAAATAGTTTTCAATCTTTTATAGAGGTACCATCATTTTTGTCCAGGCCTGTTTCATTAGTTTGTTTTTTTAAATAATTATGTTAATCAACAATTCAAAAGTAATGGCTGTTTTTGATTATTTAATTTTCAATAAATTTTTTATTTATTGTTACTTTTGTGAGTTTCAAGTGATTTCAGTGAGAATTGTGGGTTTTTCCTTCTTTAACTGAGGGGTACCAACAATTTTGTCCACGTGTGTATATATATATATATATATATATATATATATATATATATATATATATATATATATATATATATATATATATATATGGTAGAAAACTCTCAGGTGAATCCAAGGGTTTACCACTTTTTGCTGAAAGACTGGGTCTACATTTTGGTGAAGAATTTGTGCAAAGTTGTTGCACACGCTTGTGACTTTTCTGGGTTTAGTACTTGATGTCTGAAAGATTAGAGGTTTTTTTTAACAACATCTTTTTAATCTTCCCAGCAGGCCGATGGAGCCTCCGTCAAAGAAGGAGGTTGTTCCAGTCATGAGGCGACCAGACGAATGGAAGGACCCGTGGCGTCGGTCCAAGTCCCCCCGGAGACGCCCTGGGCTGGGTTCCCCACCACGAGGCCGCCGGCGACATCGACCTTCGGGCTCCTCGGCCTCCTTGTCCAACTCCTCCAGGTAGGAACTCATCTTCACATCAGGGTTTCACCTCTTCGCAGGGAGGATAGAACTTTTTCATGACTTCCTGTAGGAAAACAACCCGTTGGTCGACTTTTAATATGTTACACAACTTCCCACGGCCGACGGTGGTGGTTTTGTAAATCCCCTTTCTTCCCCGTTCTGATGCTCGGTTTGAACTTCAGCCAGTTGTCTTGACCACATCTACCTGTCTATATGCACTGAGTTGCAACATTGTGATTGGCTGATTGGCTGTTTGTATTGACAAGCAATTAAACAGGCGCACCGAGTAATAAAGTGACTGGTGAGCGTTTATTATAAAAATCATTGTGTGATGCCTGTCAAAAGCCAAACCACACCTGCGGTAATTAAAGCTGTAACTAACTACAATGTGCCCGAGGCAGCGCAGATGAACACCAGAAGTACATCAACACCTTCCAGGCAGAGCAGATAACTCATGATGCAACGAGGAAGTAGATGAAGATGAATGTCCTACTTTATCATTGACCCACTAAAGGTTTCCCACGGAGTTTTTGACTTTTACGTAAGGACAAGTCCCTGGTTTTTTTCCGTGGTGTTAAAACTGAAAGCTCGAGAACATGGATGTAAGTAATGATGGATTTAAAATACTTGGAAATGTTGTACATTATCGTTCAAAAGTTTGGGGTCACCCAGACAATTCCATGTTTTCCATGAAATCTCACACTTTTATTCATGTGCTAACATAACTGCACAAGGGTTTTCTAATCATCAATGAGCCTTTCAACACCATTAGCTAACACAATGTAGCATTAGAACACAGGAGTGATGGTTGCTGGAAATGTTCCTCTGTACCCCTATGGAGATATTCCATTAGAAATCTGCCGTTTCCCAAAAATGTTGACGATTGGATTTTACTTTTATATTCTACAACAGCGGTCCATAACCACCAGAAAGAATAAAAACATTTAGTTTTTTATTTTGTTTCAGGCAGAATCTGCAACATGTTTTATTTTGAAAAATGACAAGATCGTCTTCCCGTGACGTTGTCAATTCTCCTGATCGGCCGTTCAACGAAGCCGTCAATCTGCCAAAATGAATAAAAAACAAACGTCTATGGAGAGCTTCTTTGAAAAGAGGGAGAAGAAAAAGGAAAGACATATTCAAGAATTAAAACTAATTTTATTCATTTAGGACAGATTTTTTAAAATTATAAAATACGAGATTATTATTTATGTGCACGATGTCTGGACCGTAGAAAATTGTCTTGCTGTTGCAATTGCATAGCTGTATTTTTATGGATTATGACCACTCCTCTAGAGTTACAAATAACTAAACTGATCGGCTGTTTGTAGAGGATTCTATGTTTTTTAAATACAACCGCTGATGCAAAGTTGATTTCAACACTGATTGATGCAACTGAATAAAATTTGTGTACATCTCCAGGTCTTATGTTTGTGTAAGAGTTTATTTACATGCAAAAATACGCCCGTGTTTGATCGCTGTTTGGTCTAAATCTGTTCATCTTGTTTGTGTTGCAGGTCTTCGTCTCGTTCTTCGTCCTACACAGGTTCCGGTTCGTCTCGTTCCCGTAGTCGTTCCTCCTCGTTCAGCTCCTACTCCAGCCACTCCTCCCAGCGAAGCTCCTTCAGCGGCAGCCGCTCCAGGTAAAAGACCAAAATAAGACGTTTGACCAACATTTTTCACCATTTTGTGACAAAACAGCCAGTTGATTGATCCAGAAAATATATACTACAGAGTATTAAAGCAGCAATTATATCAACTTTATGCGTATTTAATTTCCATCAGCATCAGTTTCAGCTGCTTAGTTGATCAGCCGTAGATTCATCTGAAGCTTTGAGAATCATTTAAAGCCTTTCAGCAAAGAAATATCTTTTTACTAACCCTTGGATGCATAATCACTGATAATATCATACAAGAAGTGATGCACAAACTTGGAGGAAAAGAGTGGAAAAATGTCGACAAAATGGATGTGGACATTCTTCTGCTGCTGTTCTCTGTAATATTCTTCTTTTTCAATAATCAAAATCAATTATAAAGTGAAAAATAAGCACATTTCAAACATGAAATCACTCTTGTGTGGACAAAAATATAATATAAACAATAATACAACTTATTATTCTTAACCAAAATGGCATAAAGACAAATTGATTCTTATACAGGTAATTTTTGGACCCACTTTTGGAAGAGTGCTGGGTCCAATCACTGGAGCATCTAAGGATTAACTAATGTTGGGATGTTTTTCTTTGTTCCATGTGGCAGTAAAACTAACATTGTATGTTTGTACTAAATCACATACGGACGACATAATTCTGGGTCAGGGTGTATAAACACACTTCAGCAGTTTTTCTGCTACACCCAGTCGACCTGCAGACATTTTTTTCTCAACACCAGGACTAAAGCCATAGACTGTATATAAAGATGGACGTAGCATCTGGCTCCAGAATTGAAGCCAACCCGGAAGTGTCAAAAACTTGCAATATCACGCCGTCCGCTCGGGTTGGCTCCAAAAAGCTTTTTCTCCATAGACCTCAATTCATCACCGGAAAAAATAAAATTTGATAGACTGATTTTCTACAGCTCAGGATTTTTTTCCCATTAGTTTTCATGGTCAAAATGAGAGATCAGGTGGCCGATCTTAAAATAAATCAATACTGAATTTTAAATAAATCGTTAAAGTTGGCGGAGCCAGGGGGCGTGGCTATACTTGATGGACAGCAACAGAAGCCTCTGCGGTAAAATGTGGGCGGGATAAGAGAGTCCTCAGCCAATCCTGTCCCTAGTTGCTCTCCGGTCCAGTTTGTTTGATGACGCTTTTTGCGTCACTGGCTCCAAAAAATCCAAAATGGCGACCAGGAAGTAGCAAAATCCGGGCTTCATTTTCTCGGCGTTGAAACCAACGGGTGACGTCACTGTTAGTTTACACCTGACTAAAGCACACTCTTTCTGTAAAATGTGAAAAGTTCCCAGCAGGAGACTCGGATGATTTAAGATGTGGGTAAGGTTTACCGACACCGATGGAGCAGCAGTACATGCAAGCAATGCCAGCATGAGTTTATGAAAACAAAGATCTACAAAGAGCAATACTCGGATACCCAGAAGGCAAAATCCAACAGATGAGCCAACAAAAAGGAATGCAAAATCAAGGTCAAAGCATGCAAATGCAGAGCAATTTCAACTACCGAAAGTCAGCCAGTTAATAATTGATTCATTGTTAAATTAATGAAATTTTTCCATACGCTGATAGCATCACCCCACCGTTTTAACCACTTCATCTTTGCCATGAAATCAGCTCACTTATGGAGCAACAGAGAGCCAAGTATGACTTTTTTCCAAAGTAAGAGCATGCGCAAAGTCTATTCAAAGTGACTTACATGATGCATTTAAATGCCTGAAAAGAAAGAAAAACTGCATATTAGCATTTAAAAGAATAGTTAAAAATGAAGAGAATTCAGAATAAACACAAGCAGACAAGTTTAAGCCTGATTTTAGACAATATGTAAACCAGTCTTGAGCTTAGTTTTAAAACCATTGCATGATGTGATGTAAGTAAATAACTCCACTTTCATGACTCCTTTGCTGATTTCTAGGTCTCGATCGTTTTCCACGTCTCCTTCACCGAGTCCAGCAGCACCGAGGAACGCTAAGAACAAACCTGACCTTCATCCTGTGTTAAATAAAGGGTAAATCTTCAGCACTTACATCTTTTTAATCTATATTCAATCACGCTTCTGTCATCTGCTTCCACCCACCCTAAATTATTTCTTGATTTTCAAGGGGTTTTTTTGCTCTGAATGATCGTAATATTGATCGACGTACATTAAAGGCAACAGATCTTTGTGATTATTTCTGACCATTTGATGAACAGAAGTTGTTATTATGCTTGAATAAATTAAATCTCGATCAACAAAACTGGGTAAAAATATCTACACTACAGTTCATGTTTTCCATGAATCTCACACTTTTATTCATGTGCTAACATAGCTGCTCAAGGGTTTTTTTAATCATCAATGAGCCTTTCAACACCGTTAGCTAAACACAATGTAGCATTAGAACACAGGAGTGATGGTTGCTGGAAATGTTCCTCTGTACCCCTATGGAGATATTCCATTAAAAATCAGCCGTTTACAGCTAGAACAGTCATTTACCACATTAACAATGTCTACACTGGAGTTATCATTCATTTAATGTTATCATTGGAAAAAAACTGCTTTTCTTTCAAAAATAAGGACCTTTTAAGTGACCCCAAACTTTTGAATGGTAGTGTATGTATTAATTAAAACCTCTTGTCCGTTCCCAAAAGTTCCTCAATGCTGGAAAATCCTGGATTATTCGTTAAGTCGTTGCATGTGCTTTGCTGACATGCTTATTTTTAGCACATGCCTGCAACCCATCATTGTCTGCATGCTTGAAAAAGTTGCCTTTTCCTTCCCAAAGCATGCCGCTGAAGCCGGGTGCCATGCCCCCTCCTCGCAGGGACAAACCTCCCATGAAGAAGGCTCCCAGCCCTCCTCCACCTGGTGGACCACAGGGTCGGCCTCCAAAGCCGATGCTAGAGGGTGGAAAGCCTCCACCGAATCCTCGGGAGGCCGGAGGTCCTGGCGGCGGGCCGGGGCCGGGTGGAGCCGGGCGACCGCCGCCGCCTCGGGAACCTGGAAAACCTCCCAACCCGAGAGAAGGCAGGCGGAAAGAGCGGCAGCAGCATCCTCCCCGCAGGTAAGCATCTTGAGATAATATGAGGGTACATCAAAGAGAGGAAGCAAGTGGCTTAACCCTCATTTTGGGGCATGACTGTAGACTACAGTTAATATACTAACTGTAATCCAAGAAATGCGTTCGACCACACTACAGGTGACAGAAGCAGCCAAATGTGGCTTTGAATCACCATTTTTCAGGATTGATCAGAAGGTCATGCGTGCTGTCGAGGAGTATCTGAAGGTTCAAGATGTGACCTTGTTCCATGAAGGAATAGAAGCTTGACTATTGGTAGACCAAGTGCTTGAAATTAAAGGAGACTGTGTTCTAAAATAATGCAACAACAATCTTTCTCCGGTGACGGAATCTGTTGAGGCCAAGAACTTTTTAGTGATTCAGAGCTACATTTGACTTTGAATCAGTATTATCAGATCGATGAGAAGGTCGTGCATGGTGTTGAGGAGTATCTCAGGTCTCAAGATGTGACCTTGTTCCATGAAGGAATAGAAGCTTGAACATTGGTGAACCAAGTGGTTGAAGTTAAAGGAGATTGTGTTGATGAATAATGGAAGAACAATCTTTGTCCTGTGGGGTTCTCTGGTGAGGCCAGGAACTTTTAAAAGTATTATCTGGCTTCTGTTTCCCAAACTGAAATCACCATTTTAAGAGTGATGAGTCATGCCTGGTGTTGAGGAGTATCTGGGAACTTAAGATGTGACCTCCTTCCGTTCAGGATAGAAGCTTAACTATTGGTAAACCAAGTGCTGGAAGGGAGAGGAGACTAATAATGCAAGAACAGTCTTTTTCCTGTGATGGAATCTTATGATGCTGAGAAGTTTGATAGATTATAGAAGACTATCGGTAAACCAAGTGCTTAAATTTAAAGGAGACTAATAAATACCAAACTAATCATTCTCTTGTGATGTTTTCTGGTGAATTACTTTCAAGCACTGACTCTTTTCATTTGCCATCATCTGCTAAGCAGTCAGATTAGCCAAGAAAACTGTTTGATCATGTGCAGTTAGATCACAGCGAAAGGAATTTGATTAATGACAGGAATCAGGAAAACCGCTCTGCCTCCTTCCCGTTCCACTGATCTCACAGCGAAAATATTTCCCATTAACACCATTTTCAGGCAGAGAGTGTAGGAAGTGAAGCCGATCAATGCTGCTGATTAAAAACAGTGTTGTTCGTCATTTTCCGTTTGTCCCTCCGTTCCTGTATGCAGGAAAAAACCCTGCAAAGTGAAATCAGTCGCTTTATTGAGCAGACCTGTCACTGATGATTTGTAGAGTTAATTGTTTTATGAACTACTTCTCTTAAGAGAGTGGTTATGATGTTTTTCCAGTGTGAGAACAGCGTGGGCATTTGGGAAAATTGTCTGGATGCAGTGCTGTTCCAAGTGTGTGCATGTGGGTGGAGAACGTTGGCCCGCCTGCACGCTTGTTTACCAGCCTCACATTTGACTGCGCTGGCAATAGCTCATGGATAAATTACCAATAATCAAAGCTGTGTTTCCTAGCACTTCCATGTTTGCATGTGTGTGTGATGCAGCAGTTGTGTTGCTCAGTAATAAACTGTAGGGACAGACCACGGAGACTTCGCGTGGGTGAGGAAGTGGGCGGATGGCTCGAGGACAAACTTCACTTGTTCGTGTGCTTGTTTGACAGCAAAATCAGCCGCACTGTAAAAAATTAAAGTCCCCTATCTTTTTTAAGCTTTAAATTTACACTTAAATTACAAATATCTAGTGAAAGCACAGTAAAATGTATTAATTTACACCTTCAATGTAAACAAATCAAACCAAACTGTAAATAATCTCCACATGAAAACTGACGTTTTAAAGATTTTTCATGTTTTGTTAAATAAAAGATATCTAGTAAAAAATACATTAAAAAATCTTAACTTGCATGGCCAAAAAAAAAAAATTCACTTCAAAAATGTGTATTTTTACAAATAGCATTTTTTTTTTACAATGTGTGATCATAGAATTACAGTTTTACAGTAGTTAAATAGACTTAAAAAAAACTCTGATTTTACAGATATGTACTGTTATTCTGAAGAAAAGTTATGACTATTACGAATTAGAAATTGGTCGACATAAATAAATAAAGTTAAATTGTCATTTTACAGATTTTTGTGGGTTTTTATTAATGCATTATTCATTTAAATGAGTTAAAATTTAATTTAAACATTAATCCTTGAAAATGAACTGGCCTAATTAGCATTGAAATGGCATCCATGTCAATTATCTGTATTTTTTCTTTTTACAAATAATTTGTTTTTCAATGTTTGACGATAAAATTACACAATTTTCCAGTAGTTAAATCAACTAAATATAGATATAGATTTATTCTTATAATTATTATTGTTGATGTTGTTATATTTTATTTTCTTTAAATATATGTGCCCTTATTTAAGAGGAGAATTAAGAATACATAGGATTAAAAATACTGTAAATAATTTAACTGTTAGTTTAGTGATTTTTATTACAGACAATATCTAGGAAAACCCGCAAATAAAAATGTTTATATTTTGACTGCTAAAAACAAATAGCTGAAAACTGTACATAATGTCCACATCAAAAATGTGTGTTTTTACAAATGGTAGCTTGCTCTTTTGAAATGTTTGACCGTAAAATTATACTTTTTTTTTGCTGTTCAAATCAGTAAAAAAAAATCATAGATATTTGCAATTATTTTCAAGATGCCAAATCTCAGTTTGTTTGTTTTTTATGTTCAGGCATTCCACAGATTTTTTTCAGAATATTTATTTTTTAGTAACTTTGCTGGGGGATTTTCAGTTTTTGGTTGTTTTTTTTCGGTTATTTTTTACAGTGCAGAGAGGAAGAAGAGTGAAAGGTTGGGGAAGAACAGCGAGAATGCGCGAGGCTGTTTTCTGTAGTGTGTAGGTGTTTGTGTGGGCAGAATGGATTCCACGTGGAAGCTGTCCAGGAAAACCAGTTCCTGCACCTGTTTGTTGTTCTTTTTCATTTAACAGCTTCGCTCAGATGAACAGATAAGATCTGATCTCCAGAGGAACGCCTGCTGTCTACCCAAAGGAAGATAAATGGGCCCTGTAGTGCCCTGTAAGCCTTAAAGCAGAATTCTGGTTTACGTAATCCGAGTTTATTCCCATTATTGTGTCTCTATGGGCAGATCTGATTGATCATTGAAACTCTGAAGTCCAGGTAGATTCTAAGTGAAAGTAGCATCAGAGAACTCTTAACATAGCGATCAATCTGCTGTGTGTCCCACCTAAAAACATCACATCAAGCACAAAAAATACACTACAGTAGATAAAGAGCCTTCCATTGGATAATTACTGCAGTGATGAATACGTTTCAGCTGCAACAACTTCTTTAAGCTGATGCAGTGAGGAGCTTCTCATTTCTTAAACAACCATGTTGGAAGACGCATCCTGTGGTCATGGAAAGGATGTTAATCTGTCCCAGAAGGGTCAAATTATTGACCTGCATCAAGCAAAGAAACAACTAAGGAGATTTCTGAAACGACTAAAATCATGTTAAGAACCATCTAACAAATTATTAGAACCTGAAGAATAGTGGAGAACCATCAACTTCCAGGAACAAACTCTTAGATGATTGTAGGAAATCAAGAGTAGAACTCGTTAAACTATGTTTAATAGTGAAAGTAAGAACATTTGTTCATGGGCAATGTGAAGGGAACTCAAGGGATTGGGACTAAACAGCCGTAGCTCTAAGAAAACCAAAAAAAAAGGCTTTAATTTCCTAGGCAACATAAAGATTGGTCTCTGGAGCGATGGAAGAAAGTCATGTGGCCTGATGAGTCCGGATTTGCCCTGTTCCAGAGTGATGGGGGCATCAGGGTAAGAAGAGAGGCAGATAAAGTGATGAACTCATCATGACGAGTGCCTACCAGCCTGGGGTTGGTCAGGTTCACCAACGTTATGTTCCCAAAGAATGAGGTCAGCTGATACCTGAACATACTGAATGACCAGGTCTTTCCATCAGTGGAGGTTTACTTCCCTGACGGCATGGACATGTTCCAAGATGAATGATTCATGGGTTCACACTGAGAATAAGTGGATCAGGGAGCATGAGATGGATTGACCTCCACAGAGTCCAGACCTCAGGAATGTTCTGGAGAAGACTTTGTCCAACTCTCCCATCATCAATATAAGATCTTGGTAGAAAATGAATGCCTCTCTGGACAGAAATAAATGCTGTGACGTTGCAGAAGCTTATTGAAATGATGCGACACTGAATGAGTCTTGTTCTCAGAGCTAGAGGCGGTCCAATTAAATATTAGACTGTGACTTTTTATTTTGGAAGGGCAGTGAAGGTGGAGACTTTGTTCGGCTGAAGTTTTAATCACAACAAACTGGAGTTTAGTTTGTCGCTTCCGGTTGTTTTCGAGTACTTCCTCTGAAATGTTGTTGCAGCAGGATTAATAAGAGTCTTGTGTGTGTTTTTACGTGCAAAATAACACCACAGTAACTTCATTCAGTACTTAGAATAAATAAATCATCCCTGACATAAACACAGGATCAGCGAGGATCTTAAAGTGCATAACGAAGCGCTGCACAAATTCTAAGTTTATCAGCTACGCAAAAAATAATTACAGCACAGTTTTGCCACACCTTCATGTTATTGCACTATAAAAGTCATTAGGTTATTAAACCATAATATTAATGAATAATGAAATGTTTATTTTCAGTTTGACCTAGAGAGATATTTTGCAATTTGAGCACCTTTTTGTTTTACATCATTTATTTATTTATTGTGTATCAATATCCTGATTTATTTTTATTAATTGTGTCTTTGTAATTTCTGGTTAAAATTATTACCTGTGCTCCTGGTTTAATAGAGTGGTAAATTCAAATTAAAGGTTTTTTTTTCCTTATCTGCATTAGCTAAGAGGTCATTAAAACTTTGTGCCATGTTAATGGAAAAAATGGCAGACTGAGATAGACTGGAACAGTGTGTTAATAGGTGTGATTAGAATTACGACCTCGGTTTGTTTCTATTGTAAAAATGCTGACGTGTGCTAAAGCTGCTGAACAAGGAGTTGGCACGTACCCGAGTTTGACTGATTGCATAAAAGGTAGAAAGTACCGGCTGTGTTTCATCACCGGGTCTGACTGTCTTTTCTAGGCGAACTGTGAGTGGGAGTGTCAGTGGAAGTGGCAGCAGTTATACTGGTTCCAGCTCCAGATCCAGATCTTCATCCAACTCCTTGTCACGCTCACGATCTGGATCCAGAAAGTCCAGGTAGAAGCCCACACCTTGACTGTAAACGGAGCTGCCGAAAGCCTGCCTTTAAAGACACATACAACCTCAATTTATGCTGGTGTTTGCTCATGTGCAGTTATGGGATTTACATGTGCAATTAGAGCACTACTTTGGACTTGAAGCATTCAGGGATTTACCATCTTTACTTGAGTTGATTGCCTTGTTCTTAAAAATATAGGGATTCAGCATCAGTACGGCACCAAAGACTCAAGTTTCCATTCAGTTGTCAGAGATAGACCTTACATATTCTGCATTCCTCAGTCGACTGATAAAGGAGCTGGATCATCAACAACCCTTTTGGAATGCAGAGGCGTGGGCATATCTAAATAAACAGTTTCTATAAAAAAAAGTATTCAGACTTCTTGAGAGTTTTCCCTTTTAATAGCTTTTCAGACTTGAATCAGCTCACTTTAGTTTGGCTCTTTGGATGAGAATTACCACAAAAAAAAAAGACCGTCTCCTGTCAACATGAAAAAAGATTTCTACAAAATACTGTCAGTTAAAATGTAAATCACTCACATAATTCAACACAGGTTGCTGTTACATTTAGGGAAGTAAAGATCAGTTTGTGTGCAGTAGAAGTGTAAAGACTCCTGTATCTGGAAGGTCCAGTCTCTGCTGGATCAGCACTCCTGGATAGAAATGTGAGAAAAGGTTTTTGCAAATCATAAATCAAAGGATGGATACCAGAACATTTCCAATTCACTGACTTCCTCTTGAAGGCCACCAAGACACCTATGATTCTTGTGAAAGAGTTACAAGAGAGAGACTAGTGAGGGAGGCCACCAAGACACATGGTTCCTCTGAAGAAATTATAAGAAAGAGACTAGTGAGGGAGGCCACCAAGACACATGGTTCCTCTGAAGAAATTATAAGAAAGAGACTAGTGAGGGAGGCCACCAAGACACATGGTTCCTCTGAAGAAATTATAAGAAAGAGACTAGTGAGGGAGGCCACCAAGTCACATGGTTCCTCTGAAGAAATTATAAGAAAGAGACTAGTGAGGGAGGCCACCAAGACACATGGTTCCTCTGAAGAAATTATAAGAAAGAGACTAGTGAGGGAGGCCACCAAGACACATGGTTCCTCTGAAGAAATTATAAGAGAGAGACTAGTGAGGGAGGCCACCAAGTCACATGGTTCCTCTGAAGAAATTATAAGAAAGAGACTAGTGAGGGAGGCCACCAAGACACATGGTTCCTCTGAAGAAATTATAAGAGAGAGACTAGTGAGGGAGGCCACCAAGTCACATGGTTCCTCTGAAGAAATTATAAGAGAGAGACTAGTGAGGGAGGCCACCAAGTCACATGGTTCCTCTGAAGAAATTATAAGAAAGAGACTAGTGAGGGAGGCCACCAAGACACATGGTTCCTCTGAAGAAATTATAAGAAAGAGACTAGTGAGGGAGGCCACCAAGACACATGGTTCCTCTGAAGAAATTATAAGAAAGAGACTAGTGAGGGAGGCCACCAAGTCACATGGTTCTTCTGAAGAAATTATAAGAAAGAGACTAGTGAGGGAGGCCACCAAGTCACATGGTTCCTCTGAAGAAATTATAAGAGAGAGACTAGTGAGGGAGGCCACCAAGACACATGGTTCCTCTGAAGAAATTATAAGAAAGAGACTAGTGAGGGAGGCCACCAAGTCACATGGTTCCTCTGAAGAAATTATAAGAAAGAGACTAGTGAGGGAGGCCACCAAGTCACATGGTTCCTCTGAAGAAATTATAAGAGAGAGACTAGTGAGGGAGGCCACCAAGTCACATGGTTCCTCTGAAGAAATTATAAGAGAGAGACTAGTGAGGGAGGCCACCAAGTCACATGGTTCTTCTGAAGAAATTATAAGAAAGAGACTAGTGAGGGAGGCCACCAAGTCACATGGTTCCTCTGAAGAAATTATAAGAAAGAGACTAGTGAGGGAGGCCACCAAGTCACATGGTTCCTCTGAAGAAATTATAAGAAAGAGACTAGTGAGGGAGGCCACCAAGTCACATGGTTCCTCTGAAGAAATTATAAGAGAGAGACTAGTGAGGGAGGCCACCAAGTCACATGGTTCTTCTGAAGAAATTATAAGAAAGAGACTAGTGAGGGAGGCCACCAAGACACATGGTTCCTCTGAAGAAATTATAAGAAAGAGACTAGCGAGGGAGGCCATCAAGACACCTATGACTCCTGAAGAAATCATAAGAAAGAGACTAGCGAGGGAGGCCACCAAGACATATGATTCCTCTGAAGAAATTATAAGAAAGAGACTAATAAGGGAGGTCACCAAGACACACATGACTCCTCTTATCCTCTTAAAGAGTTAGAAGAAAGAGACTAGTGAGGGATAGCTGCAGAGATATTGTTGTTCAAACAGCCACAAAAATTTAATGTGAAAAAAAACTTGATTAAAGTGAATCAACGGAGAGTTTTTAAAATATATTTATCTGGGAAAGTTTGATATATAAAGCTAAAATTTCATAAATATCCATATTTTATCTACAAAATAAAAGAACACTTCCTGTTAAGTCACTGTTTTAGTCTGTTTATGTAACGATTATGTAGCCTGATGCTAATGAGTTCTGATCTGTCCTCTTCCTTTCATGCACCGTCTCCACATGGAACCCCCTCCAGGAAATCCAGGTAGACTCCTCATTGTTCAGGGTTTGTTTTTGTGCATGTGTTGTTGTTGTTCACTCGCGGTTTGATGCTTGGTGTTCCTCCGCAGGTCGCTGAGCGTTAGCAGCGTGTCGTCGGTTTCGTCTGCGTCGTCCAGCAGCAGCTCCGTGCGAAGTGCTGACTCAGAGGACATGTACGCTGACCTGGCGAGTCCGGTGTCCTCGGCCAGCTCCAGGTCACCGACGCCAAACCATCCCCGAAAGGAGCGAGGGCCGCCACGAGACAGGCCTCCACACGGGAGAGACAAGAACAGGGGTCAGTGAACGCAACATGCTAGTCTTAATCCAAAACCGCTGGACTCAGACAGTTTTTGGTTGTGTTTTTATTTATTCTTGTCACCCTTTTCTTCACTGTTGAAAGCTCCATTAACTGGCGAGTCAGTACCCCTTGATAAAACTACATCATGAACACTAAAGAACACTACAAGTAACTCTGTTTAAAAGTTACTAAAAAGCATAAATCGGTGGATGGACACAAGAAACTTTCTAAGTTCTTGAATATCTCTTGGAGTCCAGTTAAATCCATCATTAAGAAATAGAAGGGATACGATGCGTGAGTAAACTGACTAGAGCAGGACGTCCTTAAAAAACAGAGACCGAGCAACAAGAGACTAGTGAGGGAGGCCACCAAAACACCTATGACTCCCACATATGACTAGTAAAGGAAACTGTTTGAAATTTGCTTAATTGGCGTCTGTACTTACTATAACTAGTTCCATTATTAACCCTTACCAGGCCATGTTTCTGGAGAAGTACATATATTAAAACATACACTAAAACCACTTAATCCATAAAATTATCGATCAAATTTTGCGAGGTCGCATTGTCATAGACGTTTGCCATTGTGAATTTTGGCCGGTACGCGGCCCTGATAAAAGCTTCGTAATTGTGGCTTCATTATAACGGCTCATACGGCTTTATCGTTTGAAAATAAGCAAATTTGTCTATATCTTACCAAACATGCGGGTGTGTGCATATTTTATGTTAATTAGCAATCATAAACAAGAGCCGAGAATGTTCGGTTTCGGCTGTGTGTACGAGTAAGGGTAAACCAAGTATACTTGGTCCTGGCTCTTTAAGGGTTAAAGCCTCTGCAAACTTTTTTCACACAATCGTCTGTAGAAAGATGTTTCTCCATGCTGTATCTTCAAACAAATTGCTCCTCTTTTCACCATTTCTGAGACATGCTGCATTTATTTTATTCATCCAAAAACTTCTATTACTTTTAGTCTGAAATTATTTGAAACTTTTCTAAAACTGATCCAAGGTAACAAGGAATCTCCAAAATGAGTCAGTAATTGTTCAGAATAACTCAAAAACGCTCCAAATTTACTTGACCATACCTGAAAATATCCAGAAATTTGTCATTTTAAACAAGATTTTGTCGTTTAGGTGAATTTAAGTCATTTTGGGCAAGTTTTAAACCACATTTCAATCTCTGTGCATCAATTCTAGAAAGATGTTTCTCCATGCTGAATGTATCTTCAACAACTCTCTCCTCTGTTCACTGTTTCTGAGCCATGCTGCTTTCATTTTATTCATCCAGTAGCTTTGATTTTCCTCAGTCTCTGTGGAAACACTGCCTGCAGTTCAACCAAGTATTCACTGAATTTTTATCGCTTGACTGTTGGTCACTGTTGTGTTGAGGAGCTCAGAATTTTAATTTTGTCTGTTTTTAACAGAATCTTTTGCAAATGTTTTGTTTTTGGTCGATTTTTCGATGTGGAATGACTGGATTTTCACGAAACATCACAATTTAAAGCTTAGTTTTTATTGTCTTCAGTTTTATTGTCTGACAGAACTGTTTGTATCATGTGGTGCATTCAAGGACCATCTATGACTAGTTTTCCCATGTCATGCAAATGGTTTGTTAGAATACGATATGTAGAATTAAACTAATATTTGTCATTTGTAATCAGTCACCTGGTGTCTGCTTTGTACATTGTTCAGTTTCCCGATCTTCCCCTGAATGTTATATATTTTTTGAAGATTTATCAGTCGTTGGCGGCCAACTATCAGTTACGGGAACTGAAAACTCTGCATTTTTTGACTGTTGGTCACACCTGAGGCAGTCATTGTTTGTCAGTTCCACCAAAGAACACACATTTTTATGTAACAGAAAGAGGCGCTTTAACCCTTTAAGCTTCAGTCAATTCCAGCCGTTTTCAGTACAAAAAATCGCTAATATTCTATTTTTAAATAAAAAAAATTACGAAAAATACGGGGAATATTGGACGGGCATTGCGAGGTGCATTTCCTTGAAAACGACCGATTCGGGGATTTTATACGACTTCAGGACATGTTTTGGACAAAACAGTTTACTGGCTTGTGTTGTCTGGATGTAAAAGGTTGGATTATGGCTGTTTTTTGTGGAATCTTTTTTTTGTGTGTAATAATGAACCCGGAAATGTGAGTCGCGCTGTGTGCGTTGAAGCCGTGTATAGAGAACGGATGGATGAATATTCGTTTTTGTCGGACAAATGTGTTTTTCTCACCCGCTGTGGTAATCGCATCTGAAAGTGGTTTATACCGGCGGATTCATGAGAATCTAAGCTTTCCATGGGCGTATAGTGTTTGTATAATCGTGTTTGCAGCCGGGGGACATTCTTGAAATTCCTATGCAAATTAGTAGGTGTACCGCCGGCGGTACACCTACGACGCACTGAAGCGTAAAGGGTTAAGGAAGTATCTCAATTTTAAGCTTAGTTTTGGTGTCTTTTTCCAGACGAAGCCATGCGTGGCACAAGATTAGTTCAAAGACACTTGAAAACTTGACTGTTCTTTCTGTTTTTAGCCATTTCTGGCTGATTAAAAGGTGTTTCTTTTGGCATTTTTTTCAAAAAGATTGCATGCCTTTTGATATAAAACACGTCTGCAGGAAATCTGAGTCAGCAGCTTAACGGCAATCAAAAGTAGGAAACTACTAGTAAATGAAAGTAGTGTTTTTATAGTTTGTATAGTATAGTACATGTATAGTGTAGTACAGTTGTATTGTACATATATAGTATACTGCAGTTATCGAATTACCAAAATAACTTGGGGAATCGTTTCAGCCCTACAGAAGAGGAAAAGCTGAAATGACAAAAAGATACAATTTTACATTATTTGGAGAGTTAATTTGCAAAAACAGATAACTCTGTTTTGCTAAATTTTCAGAAAACTTTTTATTTTATTGTTTACTTGAGATAATATCAATCAAACTGAAGTGTAGTGGATTTGACTCAGTAGAAAAATACATGACAAAATAGAGAAAAAATAAATTATTAGTGTTATCTCAAACAATAAAAAAAAGAGTTTTCTGAAAATTTATAAAACGAAGTTAACCTGTTTTTGCAAATGAACTCTTCATTTATTCTTTTGAATTATTGCAAAAAAAAAAAGTTTCTCGTTAGCACACTTGTATTTAAGATGCATGTTTCCATATTTATTCAACAGAGAATTCATAGAATTCACTTGTGAAAACTGAACCGAGTCTAAATTAGATGCATTTTGTCGGTTCTTCATCGTGCTCTCCATTGCTCCTCATCACAGACAGACCATCCAAGAAAGAAGAACCTTTCAAGGACGACCGAAGGAAGATGGACCCGTCTGGAGCTCCGCCTCGAGGAGGAAACCCGGTGCCCAGATCAGGACCTGGAAACAGGGGAGGCCACTTGATGCACCCTCCACCCGGCTCCATGGGACCCCCGGGAAGCTACGGAGGTTCAGGTTCCCACAAAGACATCAAACTCACCCTCCTCAACAAGGTTACTATTGATCTTTTCTAAGACGTCTCTTCACCCAAATCCCCCAAAAACGTCAAAGGGAGAAGCGAGAGAAAAGTTAAACCCGTTACACAAACAAATACTATCATTGTGCCAGCCAAAATGTGATGTTTAAAGTATGAATGATGATAAAATGTCAGTTATTGAAGGCCTTGTAATGGCATTTCGAAAGATGACATCAGCGTTTCTTCATCATGCATCATTCTTCATTATCTCATATGTAAAACAGGTGCCTCACATCCCAGTTTTAACCCCAACATTGATATGATTAGTCACTGCCTAAAATTAGGGGAAAGCCTAGATATGTAAAATTAGATCTGCACAGCATGATTTGCACAGTTACAGCTGTAGATTGCTACATGTTACAGGGGCAAAACGTGGGATAAAATGTCATTTAGCTGCAGAGTCATGGTTGGACCTTTACCATCGTTTCCTGTCAACAAAATATTTTACAACAACAAACAGTTTCAGAGTCAGTCAGCAGTTTTAAGATCCTTGTAATTAGAACTGTACCGATTAATAAGTTTTATTAATTTAAAAAATGTAAGAAAAATTCTCTGACAGCAGCTTCATCAATGTGAATGTTTTGTGGTTTCCTTCCTCTTTATGACAGTAAAATGAATATTTATGGGTTGTTGACAAAACAGGACATTTGTAATAATAATGCCAAACTTTTTTACTTGTAAATTTCCAAATAATTCTGTAACTTTAATGGATAAACGTTTCAATTAGGTTTCAAAAATTAGAAGTGTTGAGTAGCTAAAAATAATGGATAAAAAAACACTAATGAGTAGCTCAGAGTTATGTGTTGGTGCCAAAAATTGAACTTAATGGATACTTTAAAATTGCAAAAATAGCTAGTAGATGAACGATTGAAATAATTTGCTACTGGTTTTAGTTAAATGGTAAAAACTAAAAAAAGTTAAAAGTGATTAAGTGGTGTACATAGCTGAAACAGGCAGATAGACAGATAAAATAGTTAGCTAAAGGTAGTAGATTTGTTTTGAAGGAGCTATGCTAAGCTAAATGTAGCATAAAGTAAGCAATAAATAGCTACGTGTGTCCAATAAACAGTTGAAACGCAAAGCTAAAGGTGGTAGAAAAAGTAGTGGTCAAGTTATATGTAGTATAGTAAAGGTGTAAACTTCTATGAAATAAACGGTTTAAAAGGATAGCTAAAAGTAGCAAATACAGTAATACTTATGCTAGGCTAAATAGAGCAAAAGGTAATGAATGAACTGTTGAAGTAGCTAAAAGTTACGGACAAACAGTTGCAGTAGTTAGCTAAAGGTAATAGATAAATGTAATAGCTAACCATAAAAGATAACTGGTGGGGAATTATGCTAAGCTAGGGTTAGCATAACTAACCCTAACCGCTAAACATAGCTTAAACTGAGTAAAAACTAGCTGAAACTGGCAGATAACAAGTTGACATAGTTAGCTAGAGATAGTAGATAAATGGAGAAAAGGCTATGCTATGCTAAATGTAGCTTAAAATAACTAATAAATGGATATAATAGCTAAAAGTGGCAGATTCAAATAGTTAGCTAAAGGAAGGAGAAAGAGGTAGTGGTGGAGTTCTGATAAGCTAAACAGCACTGGAAGTGGGGAATAAATGGTTTAAAAAGTTAGCTAAAGGTAGTTTAGGATGTTGTGCTAAGCTAAACAGAGCTAAAAGTAAAAAAGATAAAGTAAGTAGCTTAAGTAGACGAGGTCGGTGAACTAGCTAGCTAGGTAGCATCTCTTGTTTTTAACGTTCTGTTGTTTGTATTGCTGTCTCCTGACGGATCGATATTATTTTAGTTTTGATTGTTTTGACCCAGTCCCTGAAATCGCCACATAATGTTAGCTACAGTCGCTATATGGGTAGTTAGCTGTTAGCATTAGCTAGCTTTCCTTTGTCCATGAACTAGATTTCTGCCTGTCAGGTAGTGATGGTAAAGACAACAACTCCCATGATTCATTGCTACTTTACGATGTCATCAAACTACATTTTTTGTACTTAGTTTGATTAAGAAACCTGTGGTTGCAGAAATTACTCACTGTGTCTTTAAATGTTAATTAAATCTGTTCATTTCTTAGAATTGCAGTATTCACGTAAGCTGTGTTTATTTTAATTGCTTGACTCCATATCTTTTTATTTTCCAGGGGCAGGGAGACAAAGGCAACAGGAAGAGGTATCTTCCTTCAGACAAAGACCGGCCGGGTTCCCCCCTCAGCAAGAGGATGGCCATGTCTCCAGACAGAGGTGAAAGAAAAGCTCATCAACCAGCAGCAGCATTTAACACATTAGCAGCACTTTACTTCATCACTGCCTGCAGTTTTCAGTCATGTCTCCATGTGTACTCATGCGTGCTGGTTGTGTGTATTTAAACAGGCTATGTTTTAATAAGATAAGGTGAGATAAGGACATTTTTTCACCAAAACAAAATTACATAACATTAGGAAGTACCGCGCCTTTTAGGAAGGAATAAAATTTAAGTATGATACATTACTGAAACTAAAGAGGCTGTAAAATAATTATTAAAGTAGGAAGTAGTGCGAGCAGTGACGCTGTGGTAGTAAAATATTACGCATTAAATCTTGTTTATTTAGTAACTCCATTTATATAGCATCCTTAAAACAGCGTTCACATATGATAAATGATAAGTTAATTGAGTAGTTAGCTAGATTAGCACACAAACAAAGGCAGTTTAAAAAGTAAAGAATTGGATTGAAGGTTGAAAGATAGAAATTAAAAATTAGAAAATTAAAGATGACATCTTGTATTATTGCAACAATTAATTTACTGTTTTGAAAATAAATTGGTCAGTTTGATTTTTTTTAAAAATAAAAAAAGGTCTAAATTCTCTGATTTGAAGATTTGGAGCTAAAACAACAAGTCACAATTTAGAATTTTCTAAAAATATTTTTTACTCTGCGATGGAGTTACTGTATGTGATGATTGGCGTTGGTTTGTCCGTCTGTCTGTTAGCAACATTACTCAAAAACAGACTAACAGATTTGGATGAAAGTTTCAGGAAAGGTCAGAGATGACACAAGGACCAAGTGATTAGATTTTTTAGAGTGCAGATCCACGAAATTGTTAAAGATTCCATATCATTGCAAGATAGCATCACTGTAACTGTAACAAGTGAACACTCCGGCAGCTGCCTGCTGACGATCACGATTGCGATCCTACTACAAATTGACCGCTGCAGACCACCAATTTTTTTTAAAGATTTCATCCATGGGAAATGATAGTGACTTAGCAGCCTTGGAGGAGTACTGCGCTCTGAGTGCTTTTCTTGTATTTTACATTTTACAGCATGTTCACTGTAGTGAACAATAGAATGGAAAAAAAAACAGCAGTCTCCATTTTGTCTCAGGTTAAAAAAAAGTTCCCCTCATCCTTCCCAGTCACATGACATGATTGGAAAGGCTGGAATGTCCTCGACTGAGCAAATTAGGATTCAAAAGAGTAAAAAGATATGAATGACTAGAAAAGCACTCAGAGCAGTACTCCGCCAAGGCTGCCCAGTCGCTCTGTTATTTCCAACGGATAAAATCTTTAATAAAAAATGACCTTGTGCTGAACACAGGCGTGTGTTATGCATGTGTATGTTATGTACGGACACCGAATTGCGTGACCTAAATATGTAGCAGACAACTGACGTAGTGTTCACTTGTTGTCATGGTTACAGCAACGCCCTGCCGCTATCTGGCAATGATACAGAAATCTTTCATAAATCCGTGGATCCAGACTATAAGCTGCATCACTGCCAAAATCTAATCACTTGGTCCTTGTGTCGTTTCTGACCTTCTATCAAAATTTCATCCAAATCTGTTTGTCTGTTTTTGGGTAATGTTGCAAACAAACAGACAAACCAAAGGCAATCGTCACATACCTCCGCCACGTTCCTTGACAGAGCAAAAAACAAATGTCCATGACAGAAGACATAAATGAATGGGCCCAAAATCCTTTTGAGGAACTCTGTACTGTAATTATTTAGAATAATGTATTTGTATTGCTGTATTTTTATTTTGAAAGACTAAAATCAGTTTATTTCCCTCAATAATTACTGATTGTGTTAAGAATGGTGCGTTGTAGATGAAAAACGTTTTTAAACTCCTCTGCATCAGGTTTTCATTTCAGCTCTTCACTTTCTCAGTGTTTTTATGGACAAACGCGTCACAGAAGTCTCTGTCATCTCACTACTTCTTGTTCCTGTTGTCATTTGGAAGTACTGCATGCGGCTGTGAAAACCAAAGTTCTTTAACAAACACATCCTAATTTACTGCCCCAAAAAGTGGAAGTAGAAACATTCCATGAAAACTACTAACAGCTGTTGAGAGATTTCACCTCCTGCTGCGCTCTAACATCCTCCTCAACTCTCAAACTGGTGTATTTCAGGCCGTGATAAGAGGATACCCGGCCGACCCCCGCTGTCCCCTCGAATGGACCGGCCCAGAGGCCAGGGGCCCCGCCCGATGCCCCCCCAGGGAGACAGGTTGGTTCAGCCCTCTGCACGCTTTATTATTGCAGACAGACTTTGAGAATTATCGCTGGCAACGCTCATCTGGAAGTCTGGAAATTTTAAGGTCATCTGTTCTGCCAAACACCTCGTTCCTTATCGGCTGCAGGTGTCATGGTGACTCTGGCCAAACTCTTCAGGGTTTTCAGAGAACGAAGCCTCACTGCAAGGGTTTAACCAAAAATGAGGAACCCGCCGCAAAAGTGGAAACACACAGATATTAAAGCAGCTCTGCTTGTGTTGCAATATTCACTGTCTCTTGCACAAAATTCCCACCACGAAACAGGAGCTTTGTGATACAGTGGATTTCGGTTCAGATCCTGAGATAAACAAAAAGATGTTGACACCACAAATGACTAATTTTGAGTCATGCACTCCTGAGCTGAAACAATATGCACTTTAGGCCGCAGATATCATAATGTCAAGAGTCACTGGTGTGTATTTTTCATGTTTATTTAAGACCTAAAGCACAGACAGATCTTTGAAGTAGGCCTGAATAATTAAAAACAATAATAATCTAAATGCTATGCAGTGAAAGGTGACCTCTAGTTAGCAAATTTAATGAAAAGAAGCTGTTACAAAATTCAAATATACAACTAAAGCTTAATGTATGAACTCTTCAAATAATTACATAATTGTAATGGATAGACAGTTGAGTTAGTTCGCAAAATTAATGTGTTGTTTAGCTAAAAATAATCCTTAAATATACTGATTAATAGCTCAGTCCTCAATGAAGGGCTAAAACAGTGCTTCAAGTTAGTTAAAAATGACAGAGATAGCTAAAAGTGGTGCATAGAAAGTTGCAATAGTTACCTAATGGTAGTCAATAAATTGTGGTGAAGTTATGCTAAGCTACGCAAACATAGCCATACATAGACAGTTGAAATCTTTAGCTAAAGGTGAGGCAAGCCAAGCATAGCTTAAAGTAAGTTAGAAAGTGGATAAACGGTTGACTAGCTAACAGTAGTCAATAAATAGTGGTGAAGTTATGCTAAGCTCAGCACAGCTGTAAGTGACCGATAAGTTAAAATAGTTAGCTAAAGGTAGTCGAAAAATATGTTATGCTTAGCTAAACCTAGTCAACACAGTGGAGAAAGTTGAAATCGTTAGCTAAAGATGGTAGATAACTGGTAAAGAAGTTATGCTAAGCTAAACAGCTAAAAGTGATGGATTAACAGTTGAAATTGTTAGCTAAGGGTATTAGATAACTGGTTAAATAAAGTCTTGCTAAACTAGATATAGCTGCATGTGATTGATAAATGACTTTAAATAGAAAGAAGTAGATAAATGGTTGTGACGTTTTGCTAAGCTAAAAATTGCTAAAGGTGGCAGATGAACAGTTGGAATAGTTAGCTAATGGTAGTTGATAAATGGTAAAGAAGTTATGCTAAGCTAAACGTAAGTAAAGGTCATGGGTAAACAGCAGATATCGTTAGCTAAAGGTAGTAGATAAATGGTGGTGATGTTTTCTTCAGCTAAGCATTGCTAAAAGTGGCAGATGACAGGTTTAAAATAGTTAGCTAAAGGCAGCCGATATATGGGGGGAAAGCTATACAAAGCTAAATTAAGGATAAAACTGATGAAATAAAACTGAGTAGTGGATTTTCAAAAAAAAAAAAATCTAATACTGGATCAAAAGTATTGTAGTTAATGTATTTTATCAGTGGTGTTAACTCCAGTTTATAAATGGTGTAAAACATAATTAGCTGTGCAAATCAGAGAGTTCTTCTTCATGTGTCAGTGTGGTGTGATAAATCAACACAACAGGCTTCTTTCAGAGATATAAATAGCAGTTGGACGATACTGAGACAGGACAGTCATGAGTTTCTTACTCTCATTCTGTTTATATTTAGTTATTTCTTCTTTTGTTTTGACTCATGTCGTACCATCAGAGTAAAACCCGACTCTTTGTTTCTTTTTCTAGAAAACGTCCTCTGTCTCCGCCACCCAAGTCATCTGGAAAAGGCCCATCGGCACCATCAGGGAAGCCGGCCGCCCCTGGCTCGGCTTCGGCCGCCGCCTCCGGTTCCGGCTCGGCATCGGGCTCCGGCAAACCCAGCAACACACTGTCCCGCCGCGAGGAGCTCCTGAAGCAGCTGAAGGCGGTGGAGGACGCCATCGCCCGGAAACGAGCCAAGATTCCCGCCAAATAATCGGCCGCTCACCCCTCGCCTGGTTCTGCCTGCACGGCGTCGGGAGGGTCGGAGCGTCAGTCCGCCGCCTCCCAGCGGACGTGTAAAAATGTTGTATGGTTCTTGTATAAAAGGCTGTTGTGTAAGTGAACAGGAAGTGGCACCACGAAAACCATCTTGTGCTTGTTCGCCCTCAGAGAAGGTCCGTTTTCAGAGCGCTGTTCGCTCCCACGTCGCTCCCTTTGACAGTTTACCTCACCACAGAGGCGAAGGAGGGACGCCTCAGGAATTTGAGGAGATGATTACTTGCTGCTCACTTGGTTCCTTCAGTAGAAAAGGAAGCATCTTCCTCATGTGGCGTGACGAGTAACAGATTTATACACTTTGAACCTTGCGTCTGTCTTTCTCTGCCCCCTTTTATCGTCGTCTTCTCGCGTCTCTTCCTTAGTTTTCCTCAGTGTGGAGTGGTGTGACTGTCCCAACAGGCTTCACAGCGCTTCTTTGTATAAATCTAAAGTTCATGAGCTTCTGTATTCTGGGCTCCTGTGACCATCACAAGCAGAGGTTTTGTTCATCTTCACACTGGCGACTCGTTCTGTGTGTTCGGGTAGCGTCGCACTTTGTACAAAAATAGCAACTCATCGAGATTCTTTCAAGCGTATGATTATAGACAACAGTGATGTGAAGTATTGCTCTTCTTTCTTTTTTTTATCTCCTGCATTTTGTTTTATTAGCTCTTCAAGTGATAAACTGATGTTTAATTTGTGTCACATTTTTAGTTGGAGGAGTCTGAGAGGTTGAACGGGGACATTTAGAGACAAGATATGTTTTGCTTTTGTGACAAAAGCCTTCCAAATAAACTATTTTGATAAAGAGAAGGTCCCTCGCTTGGTTCTTGTCTGACTCGCAGCATGAAAGGAGAAGGAGTTTAAACAAACAAGCACAGTCAAGTGGAATTCACTGTTTACACAAAGCTTTTGTTGGCAGCTGATCTGTTGCAATTTTAGTCCTTTCTACTCAGAGTTGCATCAGTGTTGTGAAACACCGGTTTCACTCCACTGTCATCTAATGAAAGCTACACGTCATCTTCCTTGTAGTCATCCTAGTGCTGCACGACTTCCTCAGCAAGTTCAAACACCTCAGGAAACACTGCATTCATGGCCCACAGAGGATGAACTCTGGCTGACAGTCCTGTGTGGTTGATGGTGGTATTTATCTGAAGGTTCTACAGTTTCATTTATCAGACACTTTTATCCAAAGTGATGTAAATCTGAGAGTGGATTCGACACAAGCAAGGATCTAGTCAGGAGAAAACAACCTGGATGAGAAACATAAAATAAGTTCATCCTGGGAATGTTATGTTAGCCCGGGAATGGTAGCGACAAGTCTGGAGATGCTAAGGACCAGCCTAAGAAGGCCAATTGTTAGCTTTAGAATTCAAATTGCTAGTCCAGGAATGCTAGTTGCTAGCACAGTAATTGTGGAATACCAGTTGTCAGCCCTCAAATTTTAGGTTTGGAATTCCAGTTGCTAGCTCAGGATTGCTAGTTGCTAGTCTAGGAATGACAGTTGTTAGCCCATTAACGCTGCTTGCTAACCACGGACTTCTAGTAGCGAGCCTTGGAATGCCAGTTGTTGGTCTATGAAGGCTAGTTGTTTGCCTAAAAATGCCATTTGCCATAGGACCGTGGTGTCTACATGCAGTGTGGACAAAAAAGGACTTTTTTCTCTTTTTTTTTTTTTGCTTTATTTCACGTACAAGGTGTTCAGTGAAGGTTTTCAGTCTTTTCTTAAAGACTGAAGGTTCTATGCGATAAAAATCCATTTTTATTGCGTTTTGCAGTTACAACTTTGAGGAGTTAAGATGTGAAGACATTTACTCAGCACCCCCTCAACGAGTTAGCCTATTAGCTTCACAAGTCAGTGAGAACTAGACCTAAATGCTATGTACCACTATGAACCAGTAGCCATCCAGCTAAAACTTTGTAAGCTGTTCACTACTTCCAGGTGAACCGTTCAGCAGCCTCACACTCCATCAGGTTTATTTACTTCATACAGCTGCTTTGGCTAACTGTAAAATGTTTCAAAATTCACCAGATGTTTGTTGACTGTAGGAGTGAACAGAGTCTTCATGCACCCCCAGCATGTAAGGCAGTGAACACGAAATACATTATTTTCTTTTTTTATTTTTACCTTTTTTTTAAAAAATTTTATTCATTTGCATGTACAAACAGAACATGCGATCGTCATGAGTGTCACAATTACAGCAAAGATTCTTTTACACATACATCACAATATAATGTCACATCATTCAAGGTGCATACACAATCCATCTTTCCCAGCGTTTGATACATTTCTCCAGTTCGAGTCTTAAAACAAAAGTAAGTCTCTCCATACAATAAATTTCTTTAATGATCCCACGCCACTGGTCCAATGTTGGAGGGTCCGACTGCAACCATTTCTGGGTTAAAACTTTCCTACCTGCCAAAACTATTTTCAATAAATATTTGTCCCTATATAGGACTGTAGCTGGTATTTTACCAAGATATAAAGTAACAGAAGATTAATCTAGATATACCCCTATTATTTTATTTATCTCAGCTGCCACCTCCCTCCAGTATGACTGGACTTTCGGGCAGGCCCAAAAAACATGAAAGTGATGAGCCATAGAGTTACCACATTGCCTCCAACAAACACCTCGGCTCTGTACGCCTGTTTGCAGTGCTGTTATTTTAGGAGTTATAAAAAATCTCACTACATTCTTCCAGCCGAACTCTTCAACGATCTTGAGTTTGCAGTGGTCGCTTGTGTTTCACATATTTCCATCCAAATCTCTTCTGATATTTGTGTTTCTGACTCCCTCTCACATTTTCGTTTAATGTGTGTCGTAGAATGATTTTTAGAAGCTTGTATACTTCCGTATATCCTTGAGACCAACTTTTTGTTGTCTTTTTTTTGATACACATCATGAAATATGGAAATCAGATTATATTCCCCCTCCTTTTTGGTCTGTAGTTTTTTATTATAATAGTCTCTGACTTGCAGGTATCTATAGAAGTCCTGTTTTTCCAATCCATGTGTCTGAAATTGACTCATAACTCTGAAATGTATTGTTTTAGGTGAGGGAACAAAATGATGTGATACCTCTCTTAACCCACTGTTTAAAGCCCCTGTCTAATCTGGCAGGTTCAAATTGTGGGTCATATGCTGCCCAATTCAAGACCCCAGCCTTCTTCTCTATTTGTAACTTCCTCAAAACCTTAAACCAAAGCTTGAGGGTGAACAAAGTCCACTGATTTAAACTGTTATAATGTTTTTCGACTTGGCTTTTATTTCCATTATTTTCATTATTGATGGCAATTTCTCCACAACAGCAGGAAATCCTTTATGTTAGCATGTTGTGCGGCTAATATGGCTAACTTTACGATTGTGTTTGATGAGCTTTGTGATGCTGAGGAGCATTCAGAGATGGTGGAAAATGTCACTTGAAACTAACAAAAAATAGCATAAAAATAAATCTAGTATATAGCTTAAGGTAATGCATAAATGTCAGAAATATCTACTTAATTGTAATAGATAAATGATTAAATTAACTATCAAAAAGCAAGGTGTGTTAGCTAGCTAAAAATAACGGATGAATATAGTGATTAATAGCTTAAAGTTATGGACAAATGACTAAATGTAGCTAAAAGTTAAAATGTCTGAAAAAGCTTAAAGGGGCAGATAAACGTTGCAATAGTTAGCTACAGGAAGTAGACAGATAAAGTGGTTATGCTATGCCAAGCTAAGCAATGCTAAAAGTGAAATAGCTAAAACTGGCAGATAAAAATAGTTAGCTAAAAGTGCATGCAGTAGCAGGAGAATCCTTTGTTAGCACGTTGCGTGGCTAACGTTACCATTAGCCTTAATGATCTTTGTAACGCTGAGGAGCATTCAGAGATGGTGGAAAATCTGAACCCAAATTAAAACATAATAATTAATTGTTATTGGATAAATGGTTCAATTAGTTGTCAAAAATAAGAAGTATTGACTATCTGAGAAGTATTGGATAAATATGTTGATTAACAGCTAATCTTCAAAAAACTCAAACTAGAAACGTTGATTTCAATCACGAGTTTAAGAGTATCATAAAAACACAGTGACGGAGGACTGTCAGTATTTTCCTGAGAGGTCACTGTCATTGAATAGCTGTCAGTCTGTTTTATTGTTTTACTGTTTTATATAACTTTTATTAACTTTGTGTTGCTGCTATCTTGGCCAGGTCTCCCTTGTAAAAGAGATCTCAGTGAGACTTCCTTGTTAAATAAAGGTAAATAATAATAGCTATTAATGTCATTTGTCTCTTTGTCACTTTGTGTCACTGTGATAGTTTCTTGTCTCTTAGTGATTGTTTATGTCTTTTTGTTGACATTCTGTGTTTCTTTGTAGTCAGTTTTGTCTCTTTGTGCTAATTTTATGTTTCTTTGGTGTTGTTTCATGTCTCTGTTGTTGTTTTGTATCTCTTGTTTATTTGTGTCTCTTGGTCATTTTGTTTCTCTTTGATGTTGTTTTTTTGTCTGTTTTTGATCAATCAATCAATCTGTATTTGTGTAGCACTTTTCATCTGATGAAGTCACACCACAAAATGCTTCACAACATTAAAACATCCATCCTCTATACACCACTTTATCCTCACTAGGGTCACAGGTGGTGCTGGAGCCTATCCCAGCTGACTTGGGTGAAGGCAGGGGACACCCTGGACAGGTCACCAGTCTGTCACAGGGCTACATATACAGACAAACAATCACACTCACATTCACATCTACAGACAATTTAGAGTTATCAATTAACCTCAGCATATTTTTGGACTGTGGGAGGAAGCCGGAGTACCCGGAGAAACCCACGCATGTACAGGGAGAACATGCAAACTCCATACAGAAAGATCCCAGGCCCACCCCGGGATTTGAACCAGGATCTTCTCGCTGCAAGGCGAAAGTGCTAACCACTACCCCACTGTGCAGCCAACATTAAAACATTGAAATAAAACAAGAAAATCTTTCCCTTCCACCCTGGGTATGTACATATATATTTACGCACGCACGCATTTTAGTCTCTCTGTGATTGTTTTGCATCTCTTTAATGCCATTTGTGTATATTTGTGGTTGGAAGAACAGTGAATGCTGCACTTAATATCAGATCATGAACGGTGGGGAGGTTATTTTCCAGGTAAACAGCAGTGTTAGGGACATGCTTTATCTACGTTCTCTAAAACCAATGATCTGTTGTGATGTATTGTTGTAGCAATATTTCCAACATTGCCTGACTGACTGGAAATATTCTTATCAGAAGCAGCTCCGGCACGTCGTCACGTTCACTTTATCTTGTTTAATGTTGTGTATTTCCAGATTCCTGGAACCACCCAGCGTCCCTCATAAACAGGTCGGTTGTTTCATGTGTTCAGTGTTCATACCTACGTTGCATCAACATCAGTCAGCAGAACTTAAGGAGGAAATGTTACATAACCCAGTTTGACCTTATTCCAACACGTGCCACAAATTGAAAGTAAAG
Organism: Acanthochromis polyacanthus; assembly: GCF_021347895.1. Taxonomy (NCBI): domain Eukaryota; kingdom Metazoa; phylum Chordata; class Actinopteri; family Pomacentridae; genus Acanthochromis; species Acanthochromis polyacanthus. Next base: position 36,838,223 of record NC_067120.1, on the reverse strand, counting down.
CTCTGTGCTAAAAGTCAGGCCAATGCTCTCCATCTGGACGAGTCTCCTTCAAACAGACGCACAGAGATAGGACAAGTGCGACTTGGAGTTGACCTTCAGTGTGCTTGCTAGTGGTTTGAACTGAGGCTGCAGTTCCTCCGTCAGAATCTAGGACTTTTCCAGGAAACATGGTCTTTACTGAATTTGGTTGAGAAAGTTCCAACTTCTGTCTGAGAATTCACCAGCTTAGTTTAATCTACAGCAGCTTGTGTTGGACTTCAGCACGTTCATCACAGGAATCATGGTCGTAATGTGCACATTATCATTTTACAAGTCACAAGTCCAGCCCCAAGTCAAGACCAACAAATCCCAGTTGAAGTTCCTAGTCAAGACCAACAACAAGTCCATCATTAAATCCCAAGTCAAGATCAGCAGGTCTAAAGTCAAGACCAACAACAAGTCCATAGTTAAGTCGTAAATCACCACCAACAAGTCCACAGTGAAGATCAACAAGTCCCAAGTCAAGACCAACAACTCCCAGTTCAAGTTTTAGTCAAAACCTGTAAGTCCATAGTTATGCCCTAAGTCCACATCAGTTCAGTCCTAAATCAAGACCACCTAGACCACAAGGGATATCAGCAAGTCCTAAGTCAAACCCAACAAATCCCAGTTCAATTTCTTAGTCAAGACCAACAAGAAGTTCATCGCTAAATCCCAAGTCAAGACCAATAACAGGTTAGGTCCTAAGTCAACACCGACCAGCCCACAGTGGAGATCAACAAGTCCCAGTTCAAGTTCTTAGTCAAGACCAACAACAGTCCATAGTTACATCCTAAATCAAAATCAACAGTTCCTAAGTCAAAACCATAGACTGTATATATAGTGGACGTAGCATCTGGCTCCAGAATTGAAGCCAACCCGGAAGTGTGAAAAACTTGCAATATCACGCCGTCCGCTAGGGTTGGCTCCAAAAAGCTTTTTCTCCATAGACCCCAATTCATTTTTGGAAAAAATAAAATTTGATAGACTAATGTTCTACAGCTCAGGATTTTTTTCCCGTTAGTTTTCATGGTCAAAATGAGAGATCAGGTGGCCGATCTTAAAATAAATCAATACTGAATTTTAAATAAATCGTTAAAGTTGGCGGAGCCAGGGGGCGTGGCTATACTTGATGGACAGCAACAGAAGCCTCTGCGGTAAAATGTGGGCGGGATAAGAGAGTCCTCAGCCAATCCTGCCCCTAGTTGCTCTCCGGTCCAGTCTGTTTGATGACGCTTTTTGCGTCACTGGCTCAAAAAAATCCAAAACGGTGACCAGGAAGTAGCAAAATCCGGGCTTCATTTTCTCGGCGTTGAAACCAGCGGGTGACGTCACGGTTAGTTTACGCCTGGTCAAAACCAACAAGTCCATGGTCGAGATCAGCAGGCCGCAAGTCAAGCCCTGCAAAACCCAAGGTAAGTCCTAAGACAATGCCATTGAGTCCCAAGTCCAGTCCCAAATCAAATCCCAAGTCAAGATTGACAGTTCCTAAATCAACAACAACAATCCCTGATTTTGATTCTAAGTCAAAACTAACAGCTTCCAAGTCTAGACTAATATGTACGAAGTTAAGACCAACAAATTCAGGCAAATTCTTAATCAAGACCAACAAGTCCTAATTCTACAACAAGCCCTTATTCAGATCCCAAATCAAGAAACAAGTCCAAAGTCTAGCTGCAAATCTAGTCCCAGGTTAAGACCAATAAGTCCCAGGTCAAGTTCCAGGTTAACACTTGCAAATTCAAAATCAGGTTCCAAGTCACGACCAACAAATCCTAGGTGAAATTGTAAACCAGCAAGTCCTAAGTAAGGTTAACAAGTCATAAGTCAAGTCCCAAGTCAAGACAACAAGATTCAAGCAAAGATCAACAAGTCATAAGTCAAATTCCAGGTTAGGGCCAATAGACCCAAACTTCCAAGTTAAATCCCAAGTCAACATTGACATGTCCAATGTCAAGTCCCATGACGAGACCAACAAAAATCCTAAGTCAAATCCCAAGTCAAGTCCTAAATGGGGACCAGCATTGCCCAACACAACATTCAAGTCATATCCCAAGTCTTGAAAAAGTCATTATGAGGTGCTTGTATCGCTATGTGGTCATTTTTTTGTCTTTTTGTGGCTGTTTTGCATCCCTTTGTTATCATTTTCTGTCTCTTTGTGGTCGTTTTATGTCTCTGTGGTTTTTTGTGCATCTTTGTGGTTGTTCTGCATGTGTTTGGGATCATATTTCATGTCATTGTGGTTGTAACAAAGACTAAATGTAGACACAAAGCAAGCACAAATAAGCTCGTCTTTCTGGACTAACACCTCGGTTCAGATGCCGTTTTCCACCAGCCGTAGTTTCCCAGGAAGTCCAGCCTGTGGTGTGTTTTGGTCTGCAGATGCTTCTCAGTGTTGGATGCCTCCAGAAGGGGCTGACCAGTGGAAAGTTAAATGTGAATGCCCCCGTAGATAAGAGGACATTCCTGTCTTCTGATAGACGATGGTGACCACATTTACTCTGTGACGGCAGAAATCTGAGCCAAAAACAAACAGAGATGGTACTTTTCTGTCTCCTATGAGTTAGTTAATCTACAAACACGTTTCAAGTTAGTGTGTTTGACCAAAACATGCAACAAAAACAACAGCAGCTCCGGCACTTTGTTAAACCTCATTACTGTGGACTCTAAACGCTGTTCTGTTTTCACACTTGGAGTAGAAATATCAGATTTATTTCACACAGTTGTTGCACTTTTTGAATTAAAGGCATTTAAATAGACATACAATAGACTACAAATGCATATTATTCATATTAGTCACTAATAGCAGCAGCTTCTGAGGTAATAAATAGTGATTGTAGTAAAAGTTGTGACACATAAATACATTAAAAGACTAAAAATGATGAGGCTACACAAAGTAGGCAGCTGTAGGCTATCAGGTGTCATTTTGCATCTCGCTGGTGTTTTTTTTTTTTGTGTCTGTGCTTAATTGTGGTTGTCGTGTCTCTGACATAGTTTTGTGTCTCTTAAATGTCCTTTTATGTCTCTTCGTGGTGGGCTTTGTGCCTCTTTACTGTCAGTTTTTCTCTTTCTGTGATCGTTTTGCTTCATTTTAGTGACATTTTGTGTCTCTTAAATGTCATTTTGCATCTCTTTGTGGTGATTTTGTGGGTGTTTGTCATTATTTTGTGCCTCTATGTGGTTGTTTTGTGTCTCTTTGTGGTTGTTATATACTATTTGTGGTCATTTCGTGGTCTATTTGATATGTTGTGTGTCTTTTTGTTGTAATTCTGTGTCTTTGTAGTCATTGTGTGTCTTTTTGACGTCTTTTGCATCTCTTGGCTGCTGTTTTGTGTCACTGGTGTCATTTTGTGGTAATTTTCTGCCTCTTTGTGATCATTTTGCATTGGCTTGATGTCATTTTGGTCATTTTTTTTGTCTGTGGTTGTTTTGTATCTCTGTAATATCATTGTGTGGCTCTATGATGTCGCTCTGCATCATAGTTGTTGTGGTCATTTTGTGTCTTTTTGTGGTCGTATTGTGTCTCTTTGCAGTTGTTTTGTGTGGCTTGGCATTCATTTTGCACCTGGTTGTGGTCAGTTTAAATCTATTTGTGGTTGTTTTGTGTCATTTTGTGATTATTTTTTTCCCGCTTGTGGTCATTTTCCATCTGTTTGTGGTTATTTTCTGTCCGTGGTGTTATTTTGTGGTAATTTTTTCTTCTTTTTGATCATTTTGCACATACTTGATGTCATTGTGTGTCTCCTTGTGGTCATTTTGTGTCTCTTTGTGGTTGTTTTGTGTCTGTTTGTGATCATTTTGTGTTGCTTTAACATTGTTTTGCCTCTCTGTGGGGTCGATTGTGTGTCTTTGTGGTTGTTTTATGTGAGTTTGCTTTCAATTTATGCCTATTTGCAGTCATTTTAAATCTCTGAGTGGTTGTTTTGTGGCATTTTGTGATTCGTTTTTGCTCATTTGTGGTCATTTTCCATGTCTTTATGGCCATCATGTGTTTCTCTGGTACCATTTTCTGTTTCCTGCTGTTCATTTCATGTCTCGTGTCGTTTCGTGTCTGTATGGTTTTGTTGTTTGTGTTTCGCTGTGGCCATCATGTGTCTCTTTGGTGTTGTTTTGTATCTCTGGTGTTGCTTCTGCATCTTTGTCACCATTTTCTGTCTCTTTGTGGTAATTTTGTGTTTCTTTTCAGTCATTTCTTGTCTGCTTGTGACCATTTTGTGTCTCTCTGGGGTCAAACTGTCCTTTAGTATTATTCTCTTCACGTATCAGTGTTTTGTGTGTTTTTTAGCTGATTGATATTTGACAAAAGCAAACACTGGAACTTTTGCCGCTTTTATTTTGAAGTGTCAGCTGGGAGGAAAGAATGGGGAACTGAGGAAACTACCAGGAATTCTGCTGGTCGCTGATATTTTTTTGGCATTTTAGAAACACAGTGTTCCATGAGTGCTGCTGAGGTCAACAGGAACTGCAGAATTACAACCACTAAAATAAGCAACTTAAAGTAAGAAACAACAGAAAACGTGACAGACACGTGGTGGAAAAGCCTGGAAGTTGTTTAAATAGTTGTATTGTTGTGTTATTGTGGTTGATGTCTTGTTTCCGCCGGTGGAAATCCAAAAGCAGAAGCTCATAAACCTCCAGCTACTGATTGATCAGGAGGCTTCACTTTCAGGGTTTTTTGTTTGTTTGTTTGTTTGTTTTGCTGCTTTTGATCACTTAAACAGCTTAAATCACAGTTTATAACCAACTGTACCGAAAAATTCCCCCTACAACGACAGAAACCTGAGAAAGAGCAACAGTCTGAAGCTGCTTGTGAATAATAGGCAGTATTTTAAAAACAATTCTGTTCTAATAATTAGAACTTTTCTGTTAGCTTTTGTTCTTTTATTGCAAACAGTTACATTACAGTTAATTCAATTTAAAAGTAAAGCCTTTCAACTTTGGACTACATGTGTTTGTGGCCATTTTGCATCTCTGGTTTCATTTTGTGTCACTTTGTGGGTCTTTTGTGTTTCTTTGTTGTCTAGGTGTCTCTTTGTGGTCGTTTTGTGTCTCTTTATGGTCATTTTGTGTCTCTCTGTGATTGTTTTGTGTCTTTTTGTAGTCGTTTTGTGTCTCTTCGTGGTTGTTTTGTGTGTTTTTGTGGTCATTTTGTGTCTCTTGTGGTTGTCTGGTGTCTGTGTGGTTGTTTTGTGTCCATTTGTGATCATTTTGTGTCTCTTGTGGTTGTCTGGTGTCTCTGTGTGGTTGTTTTGTGTCCATTTGTGATCATTTTCTGTCTCTTTGTGGTCATTTTGTGTCTTTGTGTTTGCCATGTGTCTCTTTGCAGGCATTTTGTGTCTCTTTGGTGTTGTTGTTTGGTTAAATATTCTCTTTGACAATCAGACTGATCAGTTTTCTAATCCGTCTTCTATCAGCTGCAGCACCATCAGTCTAAAACTGACTCAGCAGCAAATCAGGACCAAACATTAAAACACAATTATGTGATTTCAACATGGAAAGCTGAATACATGCAGGTTCCCATGACAACACAATGCAGTTTGCCTACTGTAACTGCACAGCTTCAGTGAGACTATTACTGTACAGATGAATGGGTTTGCAGATAAAACATGAGTCAGGAAAAGAAGAAGTGAAAGAGAGGCGCTTCTTGCAACCGATTTAAATCCCAAACTCTGAACAGAAGCTCTGCAGCATCAGTTACCATGGACATCTACCTGTGTAACATCAGTTACCATGGACATCTACCTGTGTAGCATCAGTTACCACGGAGATCTACCTGTGTAGCATCAGTTACCATGGACATCTACCTGTGCAGCATCAGTTACCATGGAGAGCTACCTGTGTAGCATCAGTTACCATGGAGATCTACCTGTGCAGCATCAGTTACCATGGAGAGCTACCTGTGTAGCATCAGTTACCATGGAGATCAACCTGTGTAGCATCAGTTACCACGGAGATCTACCTGTGTAGCATCAGTTACCATGGAGATCAACCTGTGTAGCATCAGTTACCATGGAGATCTACCTGTGTAGCATCAGTTACCATGGAGATCAACCTGTGTAGCATCAGTTACCACGGAGATCTACCTGTGTAGCATCAGTTACCATGGAGAGCTACCTGTGTAGCATCAGTTACCATGGAGATCTACCTGTGTAGCATCAGTTACCATGGAGAGCTACCTGTGTAGCATCAGTTACCATGGAGATCTACCTGTGTAGCATCAGTTACCATGGAGAGCTACCTGTGTAGCATCAGTTACCATGGAGATCAACCTGTGTAGCATCAGTTACCACGGAGATCTACCTGTGTAGCATCAGTTACCATGGAGAGCTACCTGTGTAGCATCAGTTACCATGGAGATCTACCTGTGTAGCATCAGTTACCATGGAGATCTACCTGTGTAGCATCAGTTACCATGGAGAGCTACCTGTGTAGCATCAGTTACCGTGGAGATCTACCTGTGTAGCATCAGTTACCATGGAGAGCTACCTGTGTAGCATCAGTTACCACGGAGATCTACCTGTGTAGCATCAGTTACCATGGAGAGCTACCTGTGTAGCATCAGTTACCATGGAGAGCTACCTGTGTAGCATCAGTTACCGTGGAGATCTACCTGTGTAGCATCAGTTACCATGGAGAGCTACCTGTGTAGCATCAGTTACCACGGAGATCTACCTCAATATCTCAATATCATTCATGACAGGTAAAGTCAGTTCAGGACCGAGATTAGCTCTCAGAAAGGATCTTATCTGGAGATAACAGAAAAAGGTCTGATTGGACAAGTTATATTTCCTCTTCAGGTGTTCAAATGACATGAAAAGTCCTTTGTCAAAACAGTCCTCCAAGTGTTGGATTCCTTTATGATGCCATATATTATATATTGTGTCTCTTTCTGGTAATTTTTGTCTTTGTGGTCATTTTGTCTCATTTTGTGTCATGTTTTGTGTCATTTTGTGTTGTGTTTTGTGCACATCCACTCGCTGCTCTGGTGTTTTCTGTTAGTTTCATTTCATTTGACTCTGGGTTTACACACCTTTAAACTCTGCATGTTTCTTCTTTTCCAGTTTCCCGTCGTTCTCCTGCTTCGTCCGTCTCGTCTTTTGGCAGATCTCCGTCTTGTATTGTGTCACCGGAGACGCGTCGCTTCATAAAAGCAGAATTACCACAAAGACAACAATAAAGTGTGTCCCGCTCCGTCACCTTTTCTGCTCACTGGAAGACTTTGACCTCGTTACTGAGTCAGCTGCTGGAAATTCTGCTGCCGCATGAAAATACAAACAAATGTGCTACTTTAGGGTGTGAGCCGCTGGGGTGAAGAGTTTACAAACAGCAGATCCACAACCTGATCAGACATGACATCATCGGTGAGATGGAAACCCCAGAAGTGGCTTCACTTCCTTCATCTAAACTGTTTTTATAGAATAATGAGCTGAAAAAAAGAAAAGGAGCCGGAGGTTTCTGCTCCATCTGCAGGTTTTAGGTTTCATTTGGGTTGTTCTGATGGAAATAAACTTTACATTTATGGCATTTCTAAATAAACAAACTCTTTTAAAAGTTAATCTATTAAAGTTTTTTAATTAAAAAAGAAAAGCTCTGATGTAAATTAATTATTATTATAGAAAACATCGTATAAGTTTATTAAAAATGTATGATAAAATTATTACTATTTTTATTTTCAAGTTTCTAAAATAAAATAAACATTTTAACGTGTGAGTTTTGGATAAATAAATAAAACTTTATGCATCCTGAAGCAAAATGTAAAATTTAAAAAATTAAATTTGTGCTTATTCAGACATAAATAAACCATAAAAACAGTTTATGAACAAACAAACTGTTCTAAAATATAAATATAAAATTGTTTTAATTTAAAAAGAAAGGTGCTCTGAAGGAAATTAATTATTATTCTAGAAAACACAATTTGAGTATATTAAAAATATACCATAAATTTATTATTATTTTTAATTTCAAGTTTTCTGGAACAAAACTCGATGACATCTGAAACAAAAAGTAAAAAAAAAAGAGAGAAGTGCTTATTCACAAATAAAAAAACACAAAAACACTTTATGCAGAAACTGTTCTCAAATATAAAATATGTGTTTTAATTTTTTTTAAATGATAATAATAGGTGCTCATAAACAAACTAATTAATTTTATTTTCATGAGTTTTTGAACAAAAATAAATAAAGATTCTGTGCATTTGAAATGTTTTTTAAGTTTGTTATGTGATTGTTCCCATGTAAAGAAAACTTATTATTTTTTTGTTGTTGTTTTAAATAAAGAGTCATTTCTACAAAATAATAATGATAATAATAATAATTTGATTTGGATAAATGAACAAACTCCATGCTTCCTGAGGTAAAAAAAACAACAACAAAAAACATTTAAAATTTTTGCTTCTTCAGACAAAAATAAACCATAAAGACAGTTTATGAACAAACAATCTGTTCTAAAATACAAAGTATTAAGAATTTTAATTTGAATAATAAAAATAATAATAATAATGTGTACTGTAAACATATTATTCATTTTATTTTCAAGTGTTAATAAATCAGGGTTTTGTACTTTTCTTAAAAGAATTGTTAGGTGATTGTTCTGATGTAAAAAAAAACTTAACTTTCAGGGTTTTTAATAACATTTTTTGCATTTAAATTTGTTTTAAAAACTCGGATTAATTTTCAAGTTTCTAAAACAAGATACATGTTTAAATGTATGACTTTTGGATAAATAAACAAAAAACAAAAAGCACTTAAATTTGTGTTTAATTACACATAAATATGTTGAACATGTTCTAAAATATATAATATTAAACTGCCTTTATTTGTAAAAAAAAAAAAAGCTGCTTTATAAATCAATCAATTTTTTAAAATATAAAAAACTTTATTAAGTGATTGTTCCAATGTAAATAAAATTTAAATTCATATTGATTTTTTTGTGTTGCATTTAAATTTCTAAAAAATATTTTGATTTTATTTTCAATTTTTTTTAGAAATGGTAAATGGTCTGTATTTATATAGTGCTTTACTATACCTGCAAGGTACCCAAAGCGCTTTACATGACACATCACATTCACCCATTCATTCACACACTCATGGCGGAAGCTGCCATGCAAGGCGCTAACCACGACCCCATCAGGAGCAATTCGGGGTTAGTTGTCTTGCTCAGGGACACCTCGAACACAACGGGGCGAGAATCGAACCGGCAACCCTTTGGTTGCAAGACGGCCACTCTACCCACTGATCCATGCCGCCCCACAACAAATAAATAGAACAAAATAAACGTTCAAATGTGTGATTTCTGGATCAATAAACAAACTTTACGTCTTCTGAAGCAAAAAACAAACACATTTCAGATGTAAATACAACTTTAAAAACAAGTGTTTTGCAATGAAATTTACCAAAAATGTTTAGATTTTATTTCCAAGCATTTCAGAACAGCATAAATAAAAGCTTTTCATGTGAAAATTCAGAATCGATCAATAAATAAAAACAGCTCTGCATGTTCTGCAGCAAAAATATACACAAAGTCTGGAATAAACGAACTAGTAAATGGTTATGTGTTTACTGTCTCCCATGGTTGTTCTGCAACAAACAGGAAGAAGGAAAAAACTTTAATTACCTTCACATCCACAGATTCTTTCTGACACGTTAGTTTAAAACTCCATTGTCTGGTAATAATTTAAATTTGGCTCACGTCCCTCATCGCTAAAAGCTCGTGAATCATGAGTGATTCTGTCGATTTCATCACAGGGTTTCAGGGCTTGGTTTCATGTTGCATCATCATCCAGCTGTGACATCATCATCCTGCTGCAGCGTCTCGCCTTCAGACGAGCCTCTGTCATCAGCGCAGAGTCTAAATAAAGCCAAGTGTCTATTTTTATCACGATGAGACGAATATTTACGTTAAAAATTGACCAAACATATTCAGGCCAAGTGTCTGCAGCGGCTTTGATGACATGTTCTGAAGAAGTGATGTAAAAATGACTTTATGACACAGTAATATGTGACAAAAGTGAGACTCTGCTGTGATCATGTAGTCAACTTTCACTGTGCTTTTCTTTTAAGTTTAACCAAGTTTTATCTTATCTCCAGACATTATCTGGTCCAGCAGGTCTTACACTTTTATTTTAAATAACAGCAAATATTTATAAAATAACATCAGTTTTGCTCATTTAAATGCAGTCAAACACTGTAAAATGATTAACATTTATCAAAAACCAAACACATTATGTGAATTTTATTTACAGTTTTTGTCTTTTTTTAATGTTCACATCCAGATTAATACTTTTTTCTATTATCTGCAATTTAAATACATTATTAAAATAATAATAATAACCTGGGAAATAACAGTAAATTGTAAAAATAAATGAATAAAAAACATTTAAAGCATTTTTTAAACAATTATACATACACTGTGTTTAAATGCAGCTTTCTTTAATGTGGAGATCAAACTGGAGCTAAAATATGTTGTTAATGAAGTGAATTTTACGCATAAATTCATGATGTGGACACAAAATGAATCAAAACGATCATTTTTTATCTGTCAGAGAAGTAAATCTGAAATTCTTTGCAATTTATTAGCAACAAATATGTGAAATTTGGAGTTTATAGAAGTGTTTCCAAACTGTTTTCTGGTGGTGGAGACCAAATCTGAGCTAAAACACGTCGTACCTAAAATCTTCATATGGACACAAACATTATTTAAAATGATGTCAGATAAGCAAATATGGAATAATTTCAATTTATGAACTACAAATATGTGAAATTAGTTTCCAACATTTTTTTGGTGGTGGAGACCAAACTGGAGGTAAAATATGTTGTTAATGGAGTGAATGCGTTTTAATCTGGCAGAGAAGTAAATATGAAATTATTTGCAATTTGTAAGCTACAAATGTGTGAAAGTAAAAGTTTCTAAAAGTGTTTTGCAACTTTTTTGGTGGTGGAGACCAAACTGGCTTTGCAAAAGTTCTGTTACACTCAGCAAAATGAACACAAAGATTTTTTTTTGGTGCAATAAGATAATTTTTTATTTTCCAAATATTTCAATATATGTGTTAATGATCATATTAATCAGAAATGTGGCACCCAAAAGTTTCATCTTATTGCACCAAAGAATCTTTGTGTTCATTTTCGTGAATGTCTCAACAAGTGAAACAAAACTTTTGCAAAGCCCGGTATTTTGTTAATGAAGTGAATTTTACAGATAAATGCATCATATGGACACAAGAATGAATTAAAATGTACATTTTTTATCAGCCAGATGAGTAAATATGAAATTATTTACAATTTATAACCAACGAATTTGAAGTTTACAGACAGGTTTTTATAAGGATTTACTAGATTTATCACACAAATTCCAAATATTAATGTTAATCTGTGTTTGCCAGATAATAAGAAACAGTTTGCAGCTTGTCAAACATAAATATGTGAAGTTAAAAGTTTATGTGTTGTGTTGTCACTAGTGAATATTGCACATAAATTCATCATGTGGACACAAAAATGAAATAAAATGGACATTTTTATCTGCCAGATAAGCAAATATGAAACATTTTTTCAATTTGTAAGACACAAATATGTGAAATTTTGAGTTTCAAAATGTGTTTTCCAACATTTATTTGGTGGTGGAGACCAAACTGGAGCTAAAATATGCTGGAATTTTACACATAAATTCATCATGAAGACACAAGAATGAATTAAATGTACATTTTTTACCTGCAGAATATGAAATTATTTGCAATTTATAAGCATGTGGATAAAATATAATGTATAAAATTTGAAGTTTATAGACAGGTTTTATAAAATTCCAAATATTAACATTAATCTGAGTTTGCCAGGAAACAGTTTGGAGCTTAAAAGCTGCAAATATATGAAATTAAAAGTTTATCAAAGTATTTTCTGACTTTGTTTTGTCAGATTGTTGTGCCTTAAAAGCTTATTTATGAGAAATAAACATTTTATCTGAGCTGCTGTTGTTTAATATTTAATCAAAGTGTTTTCAAGTTTTAAAATATATGTGATTTAAAAGTTCCAGATGGAGAATTAAAGTTAGTTCTGTTGGTACATTTCTCCTCCTTCAGCTAAACTTATTATTGGTTATTAATTGAGTCCACAGGTGAGTTTGTTTCTTCCTCTGCAGGTAAATTCTCACCTGACGGCTCCTGCTGTGTGCGCATGCGTGAGTGTTTGTAATCGCCCGCGTCGTGTGTGTGTGTGTGTGTGGGTGGGTGTGTGGGTGCGTGTGCGTGTGCGTGTGTGTGTGTGTGTCTGACCCAGCACACTACTTTCACCTCCGCAGCAGGAAGTCCAGAACCGTAGCTTTATTTCCTCCTCGCGCCGCCGGTTTTTTCCACCGAGCCGCACATAAAAGAGAGACACGCGCGAGCTGATGGCAAGACAAATTTACGGAGGGTCACTGAGACACGAACACGCAGAGTGGACATGAAGCAGGTGAGTGGGACTCTGACAGCGCACACACCGGTGCTCCTCCGGTGCTCCTCCGGTGCTCCTCCATCACCTCCGTGTGTCTCCTCCACAGATCCTCGTCCTCGCACTCTTCCTCGGCACGGTGTGCTCGTGTAAGATGTCCCGGTGCTGCAACGACACCGAGCTGAGCGAAGCGGCGGAGAAGAGGCTCCGGAGCCACTACCCGCAGCCCGTGGACATCCGACCCACCGCTGCCCCCGGAGAGAAGAAGTGCCCGCTGGATCTCTACCGGCAGCCCCTCTCCATGGAGCTCAACGTCCGGTCCGTGTCCCCGTGGAACTACGTGTGAGTACCGGAGCTCATGTTTTACCGTTAAACCGGCAGACGGGAACAAAAATAATAATAATAATAATTATTATTATTATTATCAATAATAATAATAATAATAAACAGTATTTTTTAAAAATAGTAAATGTGTGACTATAGAATTATAATTTAGAATTATATATCATTAAAAGCTTATTTTTAATTACAATATATTAAGTCACTTTGAAACAAAATAATTAAATATATTTTATAATATTATTTTGGATTACATAATATTATATTAAGAACATTTAAAAACGTAAAAATGCATAATTTTTTCCCATTATTTGCATTGCATTATTTTATTCTGTAAAAAATATTATTTAAAAAATTGTAAAAAAAAAATATTCAAAAAATATCTGTAAAAATATTGTTAAAACATTTGTAAAAAAAATGTCTGTAAAAATATTTGTAAAAAATATTCAAACAAATATCCGTAAAAATATTTGAATTGTTACTGATTTGAATAAAGTAAAATAATATCATTTTATGGTCAAAATGAAAGAGAATAATATTAGTAAAACTTTTTGATGTGGACATTACTTACAAGTTTTTGTGTTTTTTTTCTTACAGTTAATATGTAAATTTATTCTTTATTCTGTATTTTTTCTAGATATTAGCTGTAATGTAGCAAAGCTAATAACAGATATAAAAATTATTTATTATTTTTCAGACCTTAATATATGTCATTTTTAAATAATTGTATAATAATATGATTTTAGGGTCAAATATTGTAAAAGAAAAAAATATATTAGTAAAAATCTGATTTTTAATGCAGATATTTTTAATTGTGTAAATAATATTTTTTCTGTGATTTTATTTATTATTATCTATAGTTTAACAAATGAGAGAAAATGTATAAAATTCAAAACGATTCATTCATTTAATAATTTTTTTTACAGTCAAATAACACCCAATATTTTCTGTTTTTTTTCTGATGAAAACAGAACATAACTGTCATTTTATGGTTAAATTCCTTCTTTCTTCTTTGATATTATTCTTATTAGTTGTAGTCGTATTAGTAGTAATGTTAGTGCTATTAGTAATAGTAATAGTAGTGTTAGTTTTGCCAAATGAGGAAAGCCCTGATTTTTAAAAATATTTCTGTATTTATGTTTAATGTTGAAAGTATAACCGTAAAAGCAGATTGAGAGTCTGAATATAAACAATTAAAAAAATGTTTCTGGACTTTTATCTCAGTTGAACTTCTGACCTGGAAACTAAACGCAGGAATCTGAGTTAGTTGAGTCATTTTAGTTTCACTTCAACGTCCGACAGAAACCTGCTGACAGAACCGAAACACTTTTCATCCGTCAGCAGCACATTTCTGAGTTTCTACAGTTTTCATTCTGTTCGTCTTCACTGTTTCTAATATTCTGGTTTATTTCTGGAAGCTGAACTCTAATTAACGAGATTTAAAGCTGGATTTTATACATAAAACATAGAAATGGTCGCTGCAGCAGTCGTCCAGTCAGATGTAACCTTTAAACTATGAAGTCAGTTTGATGAATAAAAAAAACATTTTAATCACAATGTGCACTGTAAAAAAGCTGTAACATTAAAAAAAAGCTTCTTTTGCATATTTTTCTGTTTAGTTAAATTACAGAAATTAATTTGTAAAATTTCAGAAACATTTTTTTATATGTAAACGATAAAAAATTGTAAATAATGTTCACATAAAAAAGTTAAGTATATATTGACAGTATTTTTAACTTTATAATTTAAATCAGCTAAAAATTTATATAAAATTTTTCCAAAGAAAAATGAATAATTAACAATTTAAAAATTATAAATGATTTTTTCAGCACTTAATTATCAGATTTTTCCTCGTGTTTGTTTTTTAAATTACAGATAGTATTTATTAAAATTAACATCTAAAACTATTTTTATAACATATACCCATAAATTTAATCTATTTTTAACTGTATTTATGACCCAAAATCACAATAAAGATACACAAAAAGTCACTAAAGAGTCACAAAACTACACAAAATGATATTAAAGAGACACAAAATTACATTAAATAGACACAAAATCAGACCAAGGAGACTCAAAACTACACAAAAATGCATTGAAGAATCACAAATATACACTAAATGACACTAAATGGGCACAAAATCCCAATAATGAGACACAATACTACACAAAAAGACATTAGAGACACAATACTACACAAAAAGACAAAGAGGAAAACTAGAAGTTTTACCAAACTTGCACCGCCCGGCGACAAAGATGACCCCTGTGACCTTGAAAATGAGGTCACGGTCACCAAATGCGAACTTGACCTGTGTGTTATTATGGTACACCTGTGTACCAAATATGGTGAGGCTACATCAATATTTTGTCGAGTTATCGCGCGGAAACCAAAGTGTTACAGACAAACAAGCAAGCCAGCAAGACCATGCAGCTGAAAACAATACCTTCCGGCAAACGCAGTTTTGCCGGGCGGTAAAAACCACAAAGTGACACTTATAAGACACAAAGGGACATTAAAGGGACACAAAATTACACAAAACGAAAATATAGAGACACAAAATCAGACCATGGAGACTTAAAACTACACAAAATAGTACGGAATAGACACAAAACTACACAAAAAGACATAAAAGAGACACAAAACTACTGCTACACTGAGATGTAAAAGTTCTAAAATAAGGTAAAAGATGACAAAAAGTTGGTAAATTCCCCAACAGAGAAGCAAAAGACTCCAGTCAGTGATCAGGACTGGAACGGCCGCAGGCTGAGTTTATTTCTGGGGTTCAGCAGCAGAACTTAGAACCAGGTCCTGACCGTTTTCCCGTCTCTTTTTTCTGCAGAGTCCAAACCCTTCCCGACCACTTCCCGTCCAGCTCCACTGAGGCCCAGTGTCTGTGTGCCGGCTGCCTGCTGGTGCAGAGGGACGGCTCGGTGGTGGAGAGTTCAGACTACAACTCTCGCAGCGTCAAGCAGAGCCGAGTGTTTCTGAAGAGGGAGAGCTGCACTACGGGAGGATATTATTTGAGGCCGGTGATCAAGGAGGTTTCTGTCGGCTGCACCTGCGTTAAAGCGATCAGCAAGTCCTAGTCGGACCCAGAGACTGGTTATTTATATATTTATGTATTTATTGAGTCCGGCTGTGAGCTGGATCTCCACATTAATGGCTATCGTATAGTTCTCTGCTCAGGATGCTTATTTATTTCCTCTCACTGTATTTATTGATGCTGTAGCTTTCGTCCCAGTGGGACTTCAACGTTTGGCTTCTTTGAAGCACTTATAGAGATAAATAAAGAGATAAGTTGCATTTTGCAGATGAAACCTGGATGTCTGTGTGTTAAATAGACCCAATATCACAATAAAGAGACACAATAAGGTCAGACACAAAAAAACGACACAAATTCACAAAGTTACATAACATCACAATAAAGAGACACAAAAAGTCACTAAAGAGTCATAAAACTACACAAAATGACATTAAAGAGACACAAAATTACATTAAATAGACAAAAAACTATGCAAAAAGATACTAAACAGACACAAAATTACATTAAAGGGACAAAATCAGACCAAAGAGACACAAAAAGTCACAAAAGAGTTACAAAATTGAACAAAATGACAATAAATGTACACAAAATCACAATAAAGAGACAAAAAGTAACTAAAAAAACGCAAAAGACATCAAATGAACCAAAAATGTCATTTTTTGTCCGCATATGGACAAAAACGTCATACTTTAGTATGTCGTCCGAAAATAGACAAAAAGCGTCATAGTTTTAGTATTCCATCCAAAAATGGACCAAAAACATCATACTTTAGTATGTTGTCCGAAAATAGACAAAAAAACATCATAGTTTAGTATGTCGTCCGAAAATGGACCAAAAACATCATAGTTTAGTATGTCGTCCGAAAATGGACCAAAAACATCATAGTTTAGTATGTCGTCCGAAAATGAACCAAAAATGTGATTTTTTTTGTCCGCATATGGACAAAAACATCATACTTTAATATGTCGTCCGAAAATAGACAAACAGCGTCATAGTTTTAGTATTCCATCTGAAAATGGACAAAAAAAATCATAGTTTAGTATGTCGTCCAAAAATGAACCAAAAACGTCATTTTTTTGTCTGCAAATGGACAAAAACGTCAAAGTTTAGTATGTTGTCCGAAAATAGACAAAAAGCGTCATAGTTTTAGTATTTCATCTTAAAATGGACCAAAAACGTCATAGTTTAGTATGTTGTCCGAAAATGGACAAAAAAACGTCATAGTTTAGTATGTCATCTGAAAATGGACAAATAAACATCATCATCGTATGTCGTCCGAAAATGGACAAAAAACGTCATAGTTACCTCCGCCAGGAGGTTATGTAATCACCGGAGTTAGTCTGTTTGTCTGTTAACAGCATAACTCAAAAAGTTATGGCGGCCATCTCTCAATTGTACATAGTCCTTCAAAAAATTCCTGGATCCAGACGGTGATCCAGATCACCTCCAAAATGTAATCGATCGTTACTTTTGCTCTTCCGGACATTCTGTAAAAATTTGGTGAAAATCCGTCCATGACTTTTTGAGTTATGCTGTTAACAGACAGACAGACAGACAGACGCCCTGGCGGAGGTCTGCGTTCTCCGAGTGCTTTTCTAGTTTAGTATGTCATCTGAAAATGGACAAAAAACGTCATAGTTTTGTATGTCGTATGAAAATGGACAAAAAACGTCAGTTTAATATGTCATCCGAAAATGGACTAAAAACACCAGTTTAGTATGTCGTTCAAAAATGAACCAAAAACGTCATTTTTTGTCCGCATATGGACAAAAACGTCATACTTTAGTATGTCGTCCGAAAATGGACAAAAAGCGTCAGTTTTAGTATTTCAACTTTAAATGGACCAAAAATGTCATAGTTTGATATATCGTCCGAAAATGGACAAAAAACATCAGTTTAGTATGTCGTCCATAAATGGACAGAAAACGTCAGTTTAATATGTCGTCTGAAAATAGACAAAAAAAGTCATATTTTCGTATGTCGTCCGAAAATGGACCAAAAACGTCGGAATTTAGTATGTCGTCCGAAAATGGACAAAAACGTCATAGTTTATCTAAAAATGGACAAAAAAATGCCGTAGTTTTGTATGTTGTTCAAAAATGGACCAAAAACGTCATAGTTTAGTGTGCGGTCCAAAATATCATTATAATGTCGTAGTTCATTTTGAAGCTGCTTTTATCAAACATTCACATTTCTGTTTCAATATTTTATTGTCGTTTTTATAATTTCAGTTAAATATCTCTTTACCTCTTCAGTTATAAAATAAATAAATCCAGACTCTGTGACTTTATTTCTTTATTAAAACTTTCTCTAACAAATTCAGGTTTTCTTGTCTTTATGTGGCGAACTTCTTCTGTCTGATGGGTGGCGGCAGTTGAGACATGACATCCAGCAGGGGGCGCTCCACCACCACCAGGGACAGGTCGTCCAGCAGGGACACGCTGAGCAGGTGCTGCAGGGACGACCACGTCAATAATCAATCACACAAAATGTCACTTAATACACACATAACATCAAAGACACACAAAACAACACAAAAAGGCACAAAAATACACAATAGACACCACCTTATACTCGAAACAAAAATACACATTAAAGATACAAATGACAACAGAGACAGAAAATGACACCAAAGACACAAAAAGAGACACACAAAACACAAAATGACGTAAAAATAGCCACAAAAATACCTAAAATATACAAATAAACAGCAAACAGACACCTAACAACACGAAAGACACACAAAATGACAAAAAACTGACACAAAACAACACAGAAAAGACACAAAATGACAATAGAGGCACAAAATTACACTAAAAAGTCCCAAAAACACACAAATGACAAAACACACAGAGAAAATGTCACCTAAAACAGCAGCAGTTATGGCGATTGTTCCGCTGATTCCTTTTGGCTCATGAGTTACATTTGTGGGCGGGACTTACAGAGCTGTGTCCCTATTGGCCGGTTACTTTTAGACGGACAGGAGCAGATTCTATTTCTGAGCTCCAAGCTTCCTGCAGCTAACGATTCTTTCAGTTTGTTTGTTCTATATTTGTTACTTTAACATGAGTCTAGTTGAAGGCCAGCTCGGTCAGATGATTGGTACCTGGAAGTTCTTGCAGATCTTGAAGGCGTGACTCTGTCTGGTTCTCTCTGGAGCAGGAAGACTCCTCAGAGTCATCTGGTTGTAGAGGATGGTCGACGACTCAGGAAGAGGCTGCAGAGGAGAGAAAACGTCAGAGAAGAATGAATTTATCTGAAAATACGGTCATTCAGCAAAGTGGTTTAGATAGAGAGACAAACTACAGCGTTGTCGTCGTTCAAACTGAATACTTCCTGTTTTATCTCAACATTTACGGCGCCATTCGTCTGCATATTTACTACAGATAAATCCAATTAAAATCACAACAGCTGACCTTTAGATTTATGTTGTCCAGAGTTTAAACGTTTTATGAATTCACAGCATTGTGAGCTAACACAAAAACATGAAGCCTGAAGCCTCATGTCCACTATTCCCGCATGTAAACGCACCGCATGGTGGGCGGTCACTGCACTGCAAAAACTGTAAATCTTAACGAGTCTATTTGCCTTATTTTTAGTTAAAATGTCTCATCCCACTCGATTTAAGATAAATTCACTTCACAACAGACATTTCAGCAGATGGAGGGCCTTGTTTGAAGACAATGCATCTTAAATAACTGGTTAAGTCAAACAATTTCGACATTATTTTGTTATGAGTTGAATTTTACAAGAAAACTCAAAATTGCGGGTCAAAATTGATCCATTTTAAAGTTTGAAAATGTGGGGGAAAAGCATGTATTTCCACAGTGAAACCTCTCATGTCCACATTTTCGGGAAATTTTTGAACATTTTTGGTGGAAAAAAGAAATATTAAGTATGTTTCTTTAAGAACATTCACATAAAAATCAACCAAAATCCAGCGAAATTTGCTGGATTTTGGTTGATTTTTATGTGAATGTTCTTAAAGAAAATATTAGAAGTTTTACTGATATAAATGTAATCACTTTAAATATTTTTAGGATTTTTGTTTGAAGATTTTTACTCATTTTTTTTTAATATTTACAAGAATTTTCTTGCCAAATTTAGCTGATTTTTAAAAATTGAACTTTTAAGGAATTATTGGAGTTTTCTTCCCGAAGGTTTTGCAAATTCTCAGAATTTTGAGGAATATTTTTGCTGATTTTTTGGATTTTTTCAGACAAGGAACCAATATTTTTGGTGCCTGTAAATGAAGACAACATGAGGGCTAATACATCTCAAACTAGGAGATTACATGAAAGCAAAAATGCATTTATGAGTGAAAAAGTGCTAATTTTTTTTTAGCATGTCTGGCTTATTTTAGGACACCTAAGGCTCAAAGTCAGTTTTTCCAGCTAATTTTAAGATCTCAATATTCTAAATATCATATCATATTTCAAGAATTCTTATCAAGCCATTTTTCAAATGTTCAGATGTTTTCACTTATTTCAAGGTAAAAGTGCCTTGAAATAAGTTTTGTTTTCTTGTTTTGAGAGGGGCTTTATTTGAGGACAGCGTGGAATCTCCGCTTCGAATTTGCATAAAGTAGAAGTCGAGTCTACTTTCTGCCAATGAGCAGCAGGTAAACACACCGGATCACAGCTCCAAACACACTGCATGTTGCATGTTGCGGTTGTGGTGCATTTTAAGCCACAGCTCCACCTGTTGGAAGAAATGCAGTGAAGGGCTGTGAGCTGGAATCGAACCACAGCTGCTGCATACATGGGTCGCTTGTTCTACCAGTTGAGCTATCTGGGTGGTAGTTGCTAGAGGTACGGATCGTATCCGTAGGGCACTTTCCATTTGCCAATCAGATACAGGAGATCTGGTCACGTGACTCCCGGTAGACGCTAGCGGTACGGACCCGTAGCATCGGTACTACAAGTACGGACCCTAAACCTGACCCTAACACTAACCCTAACCTTAACCTTTGCTTACCTTTCAACAGTTTGCAGTGGTTAGCAGCTTCTTGACTCGCGAGACTCGCGTACGGGTCCGTATCTGTCTGGCAAATGGAAAGTGCCGTATCCGTAGGCCACAGGCTACGGGTCCGTAGCTGTAGACACTACCTATCCGGGCGCCCATTTTTTGTCGTTTGTTAACTTTTTTGTCTTTTTCTCTTTTCTCGTCACATTTCTGTCGTCTGTCTCACGCTCTTATCGTATCGTTTCTCTCCGTTCTCCTTTTGTGTCTCGCTTTTGTAATGTTTTGTCTTGTTTTGTTGGTTTTTTTTTGGTCTGACTTTTGTCGTTTGTTTCACGTTTTTTGTCATTTTGTTTCCTTTTGTCGCGCTGTGTTTTTTGACTTATTTTTGTTAGTCACTTTTGTCATGTTTGGTTTGTGTTTTTGGTTAATTTTTTGTCTCGTTTTTGTTATTAGTGTCGTTTTGTAGCTTTTTTGTCTCTTTTATTGTTTTGTTCCGTGTCCTTTGTTTGGTGTTCTTTCGTATCTCATTTTGTAACATTTTGTCTTGTTTTGCTGTTTTTTTGTTATTTTTTCCTTTTTCTTTATGCGTTGTCTTGTGGATCATTTCTGTCTTTTTGTTTGTCACTTTTGTCGTGTTTGGTTTGTGTCATTCGTTTAATTTTTTGTCCATTTTTTTGTCATTTTGTAGCTTTTTTGTCTATTTTTTGTCTCTTTCATCGTTTTGTTCCGTGTCCTTTGTTTGGTGTTCTTTCATATCTCATTTTGTAACATTTTGTCTTGTTTTGCTGGGTTTTTTTGGTCTGACTTTCGTCGTTTGTTTCATGTTTTTGTCATTTTGTTTCCTTTTGTCTCGCTGTGTTTTTTGTCTTATTTTTGTCATTTTGTCTTTTTCTTTATTCGTTGTCTTGTGGATCATTTCTGTCTTTCTGTTTGTCGCTTTTGTCGTGTTTGGTTTGTGTCATTTGTTTAATTTTTGTCTCGTTATTTGTCCATTTTTTTGTCATTTTGTAGCTTTTTTTGTCTATTTTGGTCTCTTTTATTGTTTTGTTCCGTGTCCTTTGTTTGGTGTTCTTTCGTATCTCATTTTGTAACATTTTGCCTTGTTTTGCTGGGTTTTTTTGTCTGACTTTTGTCGTTTTGCTCATAAAGTAAAATCCTACATCGTTCAGTCCCAGACATCTGTAACTAAATGTGCTCCTTTACAGAAACTCTGATCTGTTTGTTGTAGCGTCTAAATGATAAACTGACGCTGAATGTTGTTGAAATTGCACGTATTTTTCTTAAGAAATTTCCGGTTGTCCTTGATGTTTCGTATAAAGATAATTCCTTAAACGTGAACATTTTTAGAATGACCTTTTTTGCAGTAAAACAAAGGAAACATTAGGAGTTGTGGTTATGTGTTGGTTATGAAGCTGTGATCTTACTGCTCACTTGAGGTGAGATTTGTCTGAACGTGGAACCTGAACTAGAATGAATCCGACAGTCCTGCTCTGCACCACCTGAGCTGAACGAGCTTCTCGGACTCACCAGACTCTGGTCGATGATGCAGAGCATGAAGGTGTCGTTGAGGACGATGTGCGTGGGGTTTTGGGGTTGAATCCGACGCTGGTAACCGGAGTGTCCCTCTTCAGCCACAGACCGTGAAGTCCTTGTTTCTGCAGCTTCCGGCTCCACTCGGTGTATTCCTTCTGCTGCAGTGAGAACTCGAAGATCTGCAGCGGAGAGAAAACGCCACGTTAGAACATGCGGAGGTTAATGACGGATAAAAAACAGGACAGGTGCGGCGCCTACCTGCTGGTCGGCGTGAACAGAGATCAGGTTGTTGGTGGCCGGGTGGATGGCGACGGCGGTGGGACAGGAGCTGTACACCGGGACCGAACAGTGCAGCTGGAAACAGGAAGCACACGAGTTTATGTGTGGCATTAATGAAGGAATTTAACCCTCGTGTCGTCCTGCGGGTCAAATTGAGCCGTTTTAAAGTTTAAAAATGTGGAAGAAAAATATATTTTCACAGTGAAACTTCTCATGTCCGCTTTTTCAACTTTTTTTGGGAAATTTTTGAACATTTTTGGTGGAAAAAAATGTTTCTTTAAGAACATTCACATAAAAATCAACCAAAATCCAGCGATTTTCGCTGGATTTTGGTTGATTTTTATGTGAATGTTCTTAAAGAAAATAATAGAAGTTTTACTGATATGTATGGAATCACTTTAGATATTTTTAGGATTTTTTGGAAGATTTTTAGAAAATATTTACAAAAATTTTCTTGCCAAATTTGGCTGATTTTTAAAGCCAAACTTTTAAGGAATTATTGGGGTTTTCTTCCTGAAGGTTTTGCAATTTCTCAGAATTTTTGAGGAATATTTCTGCCGATTTGTTTTTATTTTTTCAGACAATTTTTTGGTGTTTGTAAATGAAGACAACAGGAGGGTTAATACATCTCAAACTAGGAGGTTACATGACAGCAAAAATGTATTTATGGGTGAAAAACTGCTATTTTTTTAGCATGTCTGGCTTATTTTAAGACACCTAAGCTTGATAATCCCGGTAAAATAAGGCTCAAAGTAAGTTTTTCCAGCTAATTTTATTTTTTTGGTGGAAAAAAAAGAAATGTTAAAAATGTTTCTTTAAGAACATTCACATAAAAAAATCAACCAAAATCCAGCGATTTTCGCTGGATTTTGGTTGATTTTTATGTGAATGTTCTTAAAGAAAATATTAGAAGTTTTACTGATACATATGGAATCACTTTAGATATTTTTAGGATTTTTTTGGAAGATTTTTACTTATTTTTTGAAAATATTTACAAGAATTTTTGCCAAATTCAGGGGATTTTTTTAAAATAATTTTTTTAAGGGAAACTTTTAAGGAATTATTGGAATTTTCTTCCTGAAGGTTTTGCAAATTTTCAGAAATTTGGGGACTTTTTTTTGCAGAATTTTGAATTTTTTTTCCAGACGCGGAAACTCTATTATTTGGTGCCTGTAAATAAGGACAACAGGAGGGTTAAATATGCTGCTATGAGTATTTGCAGAGTTGGAATTTTCTCTGTTTTATCCATTAATGTGACCGTAACAGGAGAAAATGAAGCTTTTAAACCCGTGCTGACCTTCATCTTGTGCAGGTTGTAGACGTGGATCTGACAGTCGGTGTTTGCTGCCGCCAACCATTTACCGTCCTCACTGGGATACAGCAGGTGGATCGGCTGTCTGGAGTCTGAAAAACCACAGAAAAAACACAAAGAAGAAGTTAGAAAGACGACTACAGGCTGCTGGAGTCACTGTAGTATTTTTATCTACAAGTTCTGAAGGCTTTATACATAAAAAAAACCCAAACAGGTTGATTTATTAAATGCTTTACAGAACACACGACACACTGGAAGCAGAATATGCGAAAGATTTCCTCATAAACGCTCAAAAAAAGCCCCTGAAGGGTGAGGAATCTGGACTGACCTGACTTGTGTCTGAGGGTTTGAACATATTTACACTCCAGCTGGTTCAGAGAAACGACAACAACAGAAGACTGACTGGAAGCAGCGAAGAGCTTGGAGGAATCCGCAGAGAAGCAAAGCTGATGGACCGATCGAAGCTCTTTGGGCAGTTTGGAAATCTGGAAGGAGGAAGAATCTTCATTACTAAGATGAGAAATATTTTGATAAGATGTACGATTCTCTGCCGAGGACGAACCTTGTTGACGCTGACGTTGTTGTTGTTGTGCTGCAGTTTGTAGAGTCGGACGCTGGACACGGTGGAATAAACCAGCCAGCCTCCACATGGAGACAAAGCGCTGCAGCAGATGTGATCGTCTCCCTGCAGAAAAAACACGAAGATTCAGGGAATATTTCATAAACAAGAAAAGCACTCAGAGTACAGCTCTGCTCCAAGGCTGCTCAGTCGTCGTATCATTTCCGACGGAAATCACAGCACCATAGAACGTCCATTTAACACAGATGTACCCACAAACTAAATGAGCTTACGATGAGCAGGTGGAGGGGGTGGGACCTGAATGTTCGGATCTCAAAATAAATATTCGGATAACAGGAATGCTATCCAAAACATACCCAGCTATCTTTAGCATCACAGAAGTCTTTGTCATGGTGCCCTTTTACTAGTCAAACCCCCATAATGCTCTGTGGTAGCTACAGAGAGGCTATAACCAGGTGCTACAGCTGATTCACAATACTTGAAGCGTTTACTATCTTGGCCATGCTAACGTTACACTCTCCGCTTCTGTTGCAGAGATTTAGGGAAATAACTAGCCACCAAAAATTAGACCCTCCAGAAAAACGCGAGTATGCGATCGCATGAATTCCCACATTAATCACCAAAATGCAGCTGATTATGCGGGGGTCAATTATTTCCCAAAAGGCCGCATAATCCCCGCAAAACAGCGCATAATTCCTGCAAGAATCTCACATTTCCACAAAAAAAAAAAAAAAAAAAAAAAAAAAGAGAAATACGGGTCCCGCTTGATTTCACAATTTCCACATAAAATGAGAAAACTATAACCGATATAAATGGAGTTGTGAGTGAGTTTTTATGTGACACCCGGCCTGACGTCATCAGTTCGCGCATTCACACACACACACACACACACACACACACACACACACACACACACACACACACACACACACACACACACACACACACACACACACACACACACACACACACACACACACACACACACACACACACACACACACTAGAAGCACGAGCTGATGCGGAGCACGGCGCCAGTGTTTCCAATTTAGCGACTTTCTCACTAAATCTAGCGACTTTCCAAAGCGTCCTAGCGACTTTTTCTGCTGTTTTGGAGACTGACAGGAAAACTCGGCTCATTCTGCAGTTACTGTCCTCAACAAGCAGCAGGTGCTGCTGTGAGCTTCTCCCCCTCCCAAAGCACAGACTGTCAGTCCAGTAACCCCGCAGCAGTTCCAGTGTCTGATTAGAGGACACATCCCTCCACGGCCAGACGGCAGGTGAATCGCACATATTTTTGCATATTTCACAACTATTCGCATACTTTGCAACTTTCCGCAATTTCCCCGCATAAAATGGCATAAAAACCCCGCATATTTATTCACATAATCAAGGATTTTTGCCCGCGTTTTTCTGGAGGGTCTAAAAAAAAAGGTGGAAATCATGAGCAAAACATGCAAGCTCCCTGTAGCTTTCACAAAAGAAAGCAACGATTCACATACATAAACTGCACATATAGCCAATATAAATTTACAGTGGGGCTAATACAGAGGAGGAGATAAGGAGAATAAAAGTATTCTATAACTTATTAGAACTGATTTTTACACAAGTCATTTTTACAAATCACGTAAAAAATGACACGAGGTAAACATTTTGGGCCCAGCAGATGTTAGCACACCTGGCTGTTTGTCCAGCACATCTGTTAGCTTCTTATTCTTTGCATTCTTTACACAAATCCTTCATTCTTCTTCATCACAAAACCACAGCATCCACTCACCTTCCTCTTCAGCTGCAGCAGCTTCTCTGGTTTCCTCTTCACAGTCAGACTGTCTCCAGGTTTCCCTGTTAACACAAAGTTCAATACGTTTTAAGTCACAACATCACAAATAACGGTCACATTTACCTTATTTAAAGACACCTCTGCACTAAATCCATCCTTAAAGTACATTTTAAATCATCTATGCTGCATTAAAATCAGAAAATGACAAATTTGGAGGCCAGATATTTATTTCATGTTTAATTTTGGTCCTCTGCTGTCAAATGTGTCAAAATGTGTATCTGAGAGAAACATTTATATCTAATAATCACAGTATAGGCCTTCAAAATAAAACTACAGGACTGTCTCCTGAAAGCTCACAGTGGAGGTTTTTCTTTTAGCGTTTCTTCATAATATTTGACAACATAAATAACTAATATTCTACCAAGACAGATTTTCCTTCACTCTTCACCGTCACTTGTGCTGCTCGTCTTTCTTGCATTTCTTTGTCAGGTTTTGTTTTCTCACCGTTTCCGTCGCTCTCTCCGAGCCTCCACAGCTCTAAATGATCTGGAAACTGGAAGAGCAGCAGTCCGGCTTTCTTTGCACAACCAACCAGACTCCTCTACATGAAGACAGACGGAGAAAAACAGTAATATTACTATGAACAAGACAAAAACTAAAGAGTATCATTTACAGAAATACAAAAGAAACAATCCAAGCAATATTTAACACTTCTATTTTGTTTGTGTTCCTATACATTTTGTAGTGTCTTTGTGTGTTTTGAAAAGCTCTATATTAATATTATTTTATACTAATAATCCTGTAGCACTTAGTACAATAACACAATCCTAACACAGAAATTTGCATCAAAATAAACCCAAATCTACATGATTACAGACCAGTCACATTAAATAAAACAAAAGAGTTTAAATGTGCATTTGAAAGATTAATTGTTACATCTTCTCTATCATGAGTACAAATCAAACTGGCTTTCACAATAAACACTTCACAAAAATCCTCTTATAATTCCAATTATAACTGGTGCTCTTATTGTGGAGGTAAAGGAAGTCAGAGTCATAAATAACTGTTGATGATTTAAGATGAAAATTATTCTGTCACTTTGGGTCAACAAATCAGGAAAAGTCCCACCAGAACCTCCTCAGAATCCTTTTATTTTTCATCTGCAGAAACTCTAATTAATGATCACTGCATTGATTTTGCTGCTACAGTATTGATTAGTTCAGTTATATTCTTTTATTTTTTGGGAGTAAACAAACAGAAAAACCGGTCATAACTTGAACAGAAATGATACGTCTGGAGCAGGTCTGACATTTAGGTGGCTAATTTTTAACGCAGAAATTGAAGATGCTCTTCTTTGTATATTAAAGTTGCAAAAAATCGGTTTTATTGAACCCGTTCTGTACTCACATGTGGAAAAGCTATTTTGCGCTGCGCCGCCTCGTGGGTGTATTTCT
Source organism: Acanthochromis polyacanthus (assembly GCF_021347895.1). Classification (NCBI taxonomy): domain Eukaryota; kingdom Metazoa; phylum Chordata; class Actinopteri; family Pomacentridae; genus Acanthochromis; species Acanthochromis polyacanthus. The sequence goes on along the minus strand of NC_067120.1, from coordinate 36,810,500 downwards.
CCACTTTGTCCAGCAGGGGGTGCACCACCAGCTGAGTGTCCATACCTGGAGGGAAACGTTCAGCGTTTTATCAGGCCTCAGGTTCACCTTTACGCCGGGATTTCATAGATTATATATTAAAAGATAAAACACGTATTTCTTTAGATCACTTCGGATGTTTTTGTGATTGATGTGAAGAGATCAGGGTGTGTTAAATACTGAATGTTAGGTTCAAAACAACATCGAATATGAAGACAATTCAACATAGTCAGGCTTTCTTTGTGTGAGTCGACAAAAACTAAAACCTCAGTCAGAGTTAACAGTCAGTTTACTTTTCCTAACTGTATAAATATTTAATCGTGTATCTGGAATACGTGTGTCTTATCTTGTATGATGTGATTCTGACTGATTATGTGTCACCTTCATGCTCTGGTTCTACCTTAAAATGACTCATAAATGACACCAGGTTTACCACCGACCTCCAGAGACCACGGCGGTGTCGGTCAGAGCCAGCGCCCTCACGTCGTGCGAGTGGTTCTTAAAGGTCCTGGTACTGACCCACTCGTGGTCCCGATCCTGCCGGTCCACGGTGGAGGACAGGAACTGGAACTGGACGACGGTTCCTTGTGACGTCCCGGCGATGAAACTGCTCTCGTCCTGTTAGACAATCAATAACTGATCAGTGACTCCGCAGGGATGTGATCGATCGTCGGTTTTAGTTTGTCTACTTCCTGTTCTCGTCTCACCTGCGACACCGCCAGCGCCAGGACGTCCCACTTGGTGACCAGGTGGGTTCTGACCAGAGTCCCCATGAGTCCGTCCCAGATCTGGACCTTCCCCGCTGAGTCTCCGCTGATGATGGTGTTATCGGACAGAAAGGCGACGCTCCAAACCACCACCTCCCGGCTTCTAGACGCTCCGATTCCTCGTTCCACCAGCAGCCGGTGGGTCGCCCGGCCTGAGGGCAAAAAACCCCCAAAACAGTCAGGATCAGATCTTTAAGAATCAGGAAGTAAGCTTGTTGTCTGTTGTGTCGGTTTCAATTGAAAGATAATTGTATTCTTGCACCCTTCCTTTTCTCTTCACTATCCCCCTTGTTGTTTTTTTTTTTTCTTCCTCTCTTCTCGTTTCTCTCTTCCTACCCTTCCCCTGTAAGGTCCGGCAAATTTATGTATATTTAACTAATCAACAAGTATTCAAACTAAACAAATTACTGTACAGAATCAAGGGGAGTCTTATACTTATAAACTCCCCTTGGAAAAGCAAACTTGTATGGCACAATGCAGCAGCCAGATCCCCATTCTGCCTGCTCTGTTGCCGGACAGGACAAAAAAAAAAGAATCAGGAAGTAAGGATCGACTGATATGGATCTTCAGAGCTGATACTGCTGGCAATTACTCGTAACCAAGAGAGACTGATAACTGATATTTGAAACAGACAATGTTCTCCTCTGGTCCCGATCCCGATTAAGAAGACCTGATATCTCCCTACACACAGACTTTAATCCATATGACTGAGTCTAACAGTGCAAATGTCTTTGAACACATGTTTCACTTGCTAATGTCACTGCATAAAAGCGCAAGTCCTTAATAAAATAAGTGATATTGGAGTATAAACGTTATTTTACAAAATCCAATAATTGTAGCCAAGATTTTATAAATTCTTTGTTTGGGGGAAAATGAAAAAAAAAAAAATCCGCACCAGAGTTGAGGGAGTTTAGGGAAGTGATTCTCATTTACATACTGACACTGATTTGGTCGACGTACAACCGAGCGCTGGGCTCCTTCCTCTGGCCCCTCATTCTCTTTTCACACACACACACACACACACACACACACACACACACACACACACACACACACACACACACACACACACACACACACACACACACACACACACACACACACACACACACACACACACACACACACACACACACACTTGAAAAGAAAACTATTTATCAACAGTAAATGTCTCCACCCAGTGGAATAACCAGGTACTACAACTAACATACAATTTTGTTTTCAACCTGCTTGCTTTGCTTTTAATGTCATTTATATTTACTGCTTTTGTTTTTTAGTTAGATTTTATCATTTTCATTTGTTCTGTTTGATTTTTATGTTAACATACCTTTAGCTGCATCAATTAACTCACAAAAGGAGTTTTTTTTTTACAAAACAGTCTTATTCTTAACATTTAAATGAACAATGGATGAACCTGATTTTCTAATGTTCTACTTGAATGTTTTATCTGATTTTTGGTTCAGTACAGATCAGTTACCCGTCTCAGTGTCAAAGATTCTGATCATGTCCATCATTCCAGCTGCGATCTGAGCACCAGAAGGATGCCAACTCAGAGATATGATCCGATCTAGAAACAAATACAAGGAAGTCAAACAGCTGCAGGACACAAAAAAAGTCATTAAGTCAGAAATTAAAAACCTCTCTGGACCAGCTGGTCTCGTACTTTTCTGCCTGTCGAGGTTTCTTTGGAACTGAATCTTCTCCTTCAGGATTTCAAACAGCTTCACTGTTCCGTCCTCACAGCCAACCTGAAACAGAAAACAGTCATTTGATCCACAGCTGAAGTCTCATCAATGATTCTAAGCCAGAAATCTGACTTATAAATAAAACATCCACGAGGTCTCGACTCACCGCCAGATGTGTTCCCTGGTTGTTGCAGCTGATGGTCCAGATCGGTCCTCCGTAGGCCTCGATGACGTACTGAGGCTTCAGATTCTCCAGGTCGTACTCTGTGATCTCACCGTTCAAACCGGCGCTGAACAGACGCTGACCGACCCAACAAAGAGCCTCCACAGCTCGGCCGTCCCGACCGGGGATCACCTGAGGACAGAACCAGAACAGGAGGTTGGTCCTGGATGACTGAGAGCAGTGGGTTAGAGAGGTATGTCAAGCATAAAGTCTGAGTTTTACGCGTAGCAAAGGTCGTTAACCTGCTAGATCACCATGGTAACTGATGCTGCAGAGATAGATCACCATGGTAACTGATGCTGCAGAGCTAGATCACCATGGTAACTGATGCTGCAGAGATAGATCACCATGGTAACTGATGCTGCAGAGATAGATCACCATGGTAACTGATGCTGCAGAGCTAGATCACCATGGTAACTGACAGCTAACCTGCTCTTAATGAGGTTCTGTTCAGAGTTTGGGATTTAAATCAGCTCTAAGAAGGATATCCTCTACATAAATTCTTTCCTGATGACTTTTTATGAGCAATTCAGATTCTCAGTTTAAGTTTTATTTGTAAACCTGTTGAGCTGTACATCAATCATCCCACTGAATGAAGCTGGTAAACTTCTGCATCGCATTGAACTAAGAACCTACATGAACTTATGTGGTAATGAAGAAAACCCAAATATCCCTTTTACACTGCAGTTACTGCAGCTAATAGAACACAGATTAAAAAACTGATCAGTCTATTGGTATTTATCTCAGAGGATATTCAATCAATAATATCTATATCACTATAATTTGACTTTTGCTCCCTGACTGCAGCTTTCATGGCGGGGTCTCCTAAAGGCTCCAACATGCAATCAAAAACCTGTCAGGTGAAACTAAACATTTTATGTGTGTGGTTAGATAATTTCCTCCCCTTACAAATAAGTCTGCCTCTCTTCACTGTTTTAAACTAGGTTGATGCTAGAGGCACGGACCCGTACCCGTAGCATCTGTACTAGAGGTACGGACGTGTTAAGGTCACTGAAGAGCTGGCGATGGTTAACTACTATTTGCTGCACATTACAGGCAGTTTATATGAATGACTTTGACGGCGAACATTGTATAATTTAACTAAAAATACACCGTCTCCTCTCACACTTTACGTAGACATTGTAGTTTTTACGCTTTTAGACGCTGTGTCTAAATTGTTTGAAGTCCAGTTCCTATTAATTAGTTTACCGCGTTCAGTGGTGGAAGCGGCTGACGAACTCCATTGCAAATGTTCCCATTTAATTTCGGACGCTAATTTACAAGATAAAATTAAGGATGTCGAATATGAAACAAACACTCGTGAATGGTGAGGAGCAGCTCTTTAATTCGGCATGAATTAAAAAAAAACCACAAACTCGATTTACTGTGATATTGTGAGATTTGTTTGTGGTGATGTAAGTTAGCCATTCAACAGAGTCCGCTAACACTAAAGTGACTGTGACAGGGTCTGTGTTGACAGACGCAGAAAATACGTCAGGGTTTTGTTTAGGTTGTTAATATGTAATAGTCTGTCGCTACTTTTGAAGGTAAAAAAATACTTATAGTTTGCTGGCTGTTAGTTCCGCCATTCATTCCGCAGATTCACCTCGAATCACGGAAGCGCCTTCATCAGCGTAGCCGGCTCATTAATATTCATGTACGTCGGATTACCAGCCAATCACGAAGCGCGTTCATCAGCCGGCTCATTAATATTTATGTACGGCTCATTAATATTTATGTTAAGGGAAAGTGCCGTATCCGTAGGCCACAGGCTATGGGTACGGGTCCGTATCTGTAGACACTACCTTTAAACTAATGTTTTGGTCCAACACCTGTCTGAGCTGCTAAATTGCAATAACTAAGCAGAGACTAGACTTTTTCCTGTGTACAACTGCCTTCTAGTATCTACCACTGCATGTGAGGCATTTAAAAATCCAAGTAAATGACAGAAAATTAGGAAATACCATAAGGTTACACTCTCTCTTTAAGCCGCATAAGTCTCTGCATGCATATTGGTCACCACCAACCACCAGATTTAGATTCTCAGCCTATGGGGAAATCCTGTGATATAATAAAAACACTGAAATTATGCATTTATTGCACAGACTGTAACCAAAGCGTGGCTGCGAATAGAACTTTTTCTGAATATTTGTCTCCAAGAAACTCCTCTTGTGCCATGAAAATCAGAGTTTCAGCACCAGGAAGCAAAAAAAAAAGCAGCGAGGAGTCAGAAATTAACATTAACATTGAACAAAGGTTGAAAAAAAGAACTGCCTTTGAGTAAGTCTCTGATCATCACCATGGAAAAGTACAAAAAGTGTATCTGTACCTTTATTACTAGAATAGAACTTTATTTGTCATTGCAAGAAGTACAACAAAATTGCAAAAGCCCTTCAGTCAGTGCAAAACAGTGTGAAGAAATACTATTTACATAATGTCATGAAAGATTACCAGTGACAAAAAGGGAGCATCTAACACGTGCACAGGTGCATTTGTTACCTTTTCCTGGAAGTAGTTGTCAGAGAAGTTGAAGATCTCCACCGATCCATCCGCCCGGGCCACAGCCAGCCGCTCAGTCCGGCTGTTATACGCCATGGCTCGGATCGCACTGGGCATGTAGTCGAAGAAGCGAACCCGGTGGACCTTAAACTCACCCATTTTTCACTATTAAAGAAAAAAAATACAAACCAGCAGGTTATTAAAGGCAGTAACCCGTTAATCAGTTTCAATCTGAGTCCCTCATGTGTTAGCATCATCAGGTCACAGAGCTAACCAATGATTTTTCTGTAAGTAAAGCAACTGGTGGGGTTTAAATAGCTTAAACGGTCACATAAAAACAGTGAGTATTAATCCGTGATTATCTATAGAATCTAGAAAGACTCTTCTAACAACCAGGATGAAAAAATCCAGCCAAGTAAATGATAAAAAATAAGTTTAGTCTTTTTATAGGTATTCTATCCATGTAGTTGAAGAAGCGAACCCGGTGGACCTTAAACTCACCCATTCTTCACTATTAAAGAAAAAATGCACAAACCAGCAGTTTATTAAATACAGTAACCTGTTAATCAGTTTAAATTTGAGTCCCTCATGTGTTAGCATCATCCTGTCACATAGATAACCAATGACTTTCTGTAAGTAAAGTAACTGGTGGTCTTTAAATAGCTTAAAAGGTCTTTTAAAAACAGTCAGTATTCATCTGAAATTATCTATAGAATCTAAAAGGACTCTTCTAACAATCATGATGAAAAACTATCCAGCCAACTAAATGATAAAAGGCAAATTTAGTCTTTTTCTGAGGTGTTCTGTCCATCTATGTTTTGATTCATAACCAGCGGTGCAATTTGACAAGTCAAAAATCTGTCATATTTATCAAATAACTGATTATTTCTTTTTACCCGGATGGCTAGAAAAGCCTTTGAGCATCATGTAAATACATTCAGAACTTATGTCAATATTTTAAGCGATTTTTTTCGCCCTTCATACTTACACAGTTCCAGAAATACCAACTGTTAGCTCCGTATGCTAACACATGAGCGGCTAAAATTAACTGAAGCTAAAAGTCCGCTAGCTGAACGCAACACCTCACAGTTCAACAACAGCAATTCACTTACGTTTCATGGTGTTTCCTGTAAATATAAAACACAACTGACCTGTTTTTAGTCTTCGCAGTCACCAAACTTCCCTCTAAATTATCTCCGCACGCTTGAAAACATCGCCAGCCACGTTGATAACCTCTGAACCGGATATGAAACAAGCGAGGGAAACGGAAGTGCGTCATGACGCAGAGGGCAAGTACAGCGGGCGGGAAAAGACACCGGAATATAAACAGAACGACGCTGCTGCGCTTCGATGTCACGTAATTTAATGTAAATGTGCTGATAATTTATGGTTTTATTCGTGTTTTTCTGACACGACTGCGTTTCGTATTAAACGGGACGATGGTTCAAGTAGTTATAAGGTAAGAAGAGTGAACTAACTTTACTTTATCTGCCTATAAACTGGTATTAAATGTATGTTTCTGTCCCCCAAACAAAAAATTGTGTTGCTTTGTGCAGTAAACAAATCAATTACATCCTTAAGTACTACTGTTATTTGGCCTGGGGTATTGATTTATTTATTATTTGTCATTGTATAACTGTTTGGTCAGTGCAGCTTAGGAACACACTAAGAAAACACAATAATCCATCGTATGTTTCACTGTGTGAGTCCAGAAATCCCAAAATATTGAATTTACTACAATAGAAAGCAACAAAAAAGCAACAACTCTTACATTTTAGAAGCTGCAACATTTTACAAGCTGTTTTTATGATGTGCTTTTTGCAAAGAAATGTCTCAGAATTATGTAAACTTCCTAAATAGGCCTTACTGTATTTATATACGCGATTTTCTGATGCTTTGTTTAACAAATAATCAATTATATTACTTAGAATTATTGTTAGCAGGGCTGCTTGATTTATTCATTATTTTAAAATTTGCATAATGGTTTGTCACATAGAGCTTAGGAACACAGTAAGAAATCATCCAGTAACACATCAGATGTTTTGTGTTGTCCAGCCAAGAATCCAAAAGTCTTCAATTTACTATGATGTGAGGCAACAAAAAGCAACAAATTCTGACATTTTTGAAGCTGCAGACATCAAATTTATACGTTCTATTATTGTAAAAGATTAACTGACTGAGCTCTGATTGTTATAAATTTCAACAAAAATATATTTCGAGTTACATAAAGGTTTAAAAAAAACTTACTTTCATTCCTATTTGTTTATTTTATGTTACTTTATCATTTATTTATTTTTTTCTACACAATTTCTTGCGTTATTGTTGTACTGCCTGCTCTAATAATTGCACTCTGGGGACAAGTGAAGTGTTTCTGGGGCCCTATAAAGTATTATTTCTATCCTTGCTGCTTTGGGCAGGTTGATCATGCAGCAGGATTTAAGTCGTTCTCTTTGTGGTTTATTGATGCTGGTGTGTGTTTGTGGTCGTGCAGAGGCAGCGTTGACGGCAGCAGCCCTCCAGAGTGGCTGCTGGTGGAGCTCCAGGGGGAGATGGTGTCCAGACACAACTCTGGTCTGGAAGGAAACGTGATGGGAGACCTGCTCTACACCAAAGAGGTACAAAAAAACACTGAAAAACTAAAAATAAACTCAGCTCCCGATGCATCCTTCATTCTGCTGCTCCTCCTCTGTCCATCAGGGGGTGCCGGTGCTCATCGTGGGACATCACATCCTCTATGGGAAGCAGGTGAAGCTGGAGAAACCCTTCGCTGTCCTCACCAAGCATCCGGGCCACTCGCAGGACAACGAGGGTGTCGCCATGGAGACGGAGCAGCAGGGCTCCGCCTCCACCTCCTACTCCGTGTCGGCACTCATCAAACGGAAGCTGATCTTCAAGACGAGACCCAAACCCATAATCACCAACGTACCCAAGAAGGTGTAGCAGGAGGGTTTAGACGACGACAACAACAATAACAACAACAACATGGAGGAGATGATGTCAGAGATTAAACATCTGATGTCAGCGTACAGGAGCAGAGACTCATCAAATAAGCTTTCCTTCACTGCATCTGATTGTAGCTGTTGTTCATCCAGCTTGTTTGTTCCAGAATTTGTAATAAACTGATATTTATGAGAGTCTTCATGTGTGATTTTACATCAGGAGGTGTCACAGATCAAAGTGTGGATGTTGGGACAGACCAGAGGTTTCTAACACAATTCAGCAATCTGCAAATCAATACGTTTATCGATACGTTGATCTAAGCTGCCTGATAATGTGTTATTTCTGAGTGACATTATTTAGTGTTTAATGTGATGTTTATTGGAAATGTTTGCCAGATTTCTTCATTTTTTTTAGTATTCTTTAGTGTTGTGGTTCTTCTAGCAGTAAAGTCAGCCCCATCCTGCTGTTTGACTTTTAATAATAAGAAAACAATACATCCATCCATGCATTCTCTATACACCGCTTTATCCTCACTAGGGTCATGGGGGGTGCTGGAGTCTATCCCAGCTGACTCGGGTGAAGGCAGGGGACACCCTGGACAGGTCACCAGTCTGTCACAGGGCTACATATACAGACACACAATCACACTCACATTCACACCTACGGGCAATTTAGAGTAACCAATTAACCTCAGCATATTTTTGGACTGTGGGAGGAAGCCGGAGTACCCGGAGAAAACCCACACATGCACAGGGAGAACATGCAAACTCCATGCAGAAAGATCCCAGGCCCAGGCCGGGATTTGAACCGGGGATCTTCTTGCTGCAAGGCGAAAGTGCTAACCACTATACCACTGTGCAGCCCGAAAACAATACAATAAATTCGATTTCAATTTGATAATACATACACTACTGTTAAAAAGTTTGGGGTCACACAGACTTTTCCATGATATCCATGATGTGCTAACATAACTGTACAAGGGTTTTCTAATCGTCAATGAGCCTTTCAACAGCATTAGCTAACACAATGTAGCATTAGAACACAGGAGTGATGGTTGCTGGAAATGTTCCTCTGTACCCCTATGGAGATATTCCATTAAAAATTAGACATTTCCAGCTAGAATAGTCATTTAGCACATTAACAATGTCTAGATTGGATTTATCATTCATTTAATGTGATCTTCACTGAAAAAAATCTTTTCTTTCAAAAATAAGTTCTAAGTGAACTTATGAACAGTAATATACATGATAATGATAATAATAATAAAAGTCTGTTTTAGTTTGTATTTGAGCCTGGATGTTTCAGCCAAGTTTCTAACTTATTAAACTGTTTTAAGTTTATGAATATATCAATAATTTATTTGGCATATATTTGGCAGATATCTCACTTAATGCTTTAGCTATCGATGCATTATTTTAAACTATTCCATTACAAGGAATCTAACAATCTATTTATTTTGCCAATTATCTTTAGCTAACCATTACTTTTGGCTGTTCTTCACTTGTAATTAATTTATTAAATTTCTGTTATTTTTACACTTTTATTAACTATTATTTTTACATACCTATTGCTTTTAGCTAGCTATTTAATCTATTATTTCGGATTAACTGTTACATTTACACGACTATTTACTACTTTTTAGGGATGTCTGATATCGGCTTTTTTGCCGATGTTGTCCAGCTGTCAGTTAAGATTCTGATATCAACCGATACCGATATAGGTGAGCTATTTAAGCATCTCGTATCTCCTGCTGTGGAATTAACACATCATGCCTAATTTTATTGTTATGCCCCATTGGATGCATTCTCAAATGCAGCAAGACTTTCCAAATGTAAACACTGTCTGTGCAAAATAAGAATTTGATCAGTTTTCATGATAGGCAAAAAAAAAAAAAAATGCTAACAATATTAACCAATATTACATTTTTATGCCAATATCGGGCGACATCCCTACTTTTAGCTTTTTATGACTTTCACCTCTGAATGTTATTTAAACATTTAATCCAATTATTTTACTTATAGCTTAGTTTAACATTTAAGCCTTATTTATTTCTAAAGTTATTTAGGACTTGGACAGCAGGTTATTTAGACAGTTTCTTCAGCTGACTGTTTAACTGTCTCGATGCAGATTTGTTTTTATTGCGTAACAACTGCTGTTTTTATTTCATTTATTTCTTTTACCTCGTTTTTCCAGCATAACCTTTTAAAAATGCATCACTGCTCTGTATTCAGTAGTGACTCCATTTTTCAAACCTCGCAGCTCGAAGTTGTTTACAAAAGCCACGAGGAAATGGGTGGAGAATGTGACATGAATTCTAATTTAACCTTCAGAAATTAAAGGTTGTATTGAATTGTGATCCAACAAACTACAGACAGAAGACAGGGATCCACTCACATCACTAATTTTTTGGTTTTTTTTTGCTGACCACTATTCAGGATTTACTCTGGAAAAACATTACAGATTTGCTTCCTTCATATTAACCAGTAAAGGATGAAGATTTGTCCAAAAGGTCACAATATAAAAGTGAGTTTGTGAAGTGTTGTCGGACATGTTCCCACTGTATTTACAGCGTGTGTGTGTTTGATGAAGGCGTTTCCTCTCCGGTTAAAAAGGCGTCTGTTGGAGCTGAAGGGACACATTCATGGAGCCGCCGTAAAGCTTCCGCATCCAGACGCCTCCCACATACAGAAACACTTAGATAGGCTTGTTTTTAAAGCTCATACCTCGTGGTTTCAGTTATTTTAATCAGTGACCTCACCGGTGAAACTCTTCATCTGGATCCATGACTGGGAATGAAACACACTGAATACAGTAAAATAACGTCCTTGTTCCTGAAAACCTGCAGGTAGTAGAAACTCTTTAAATGTCATGTGAAAAATGTTGAACATCCAGCTGTAAACAGGCAGATTATGACATTAGCTACAACTTCTGGATGTCAGGAGACAGATTTAGCAGAATAGAACCATTATTATTGGATTATTTGCTCTTTAATTGGTAGTTTTGGATGCTTTTATCTAAACTAACCATCATGTGGCAGCGACACGATCCATTAAACCCTGCAGATAACGGTCAGTTAATGTTCATATTCATAATGTTAGATTTACAGCGAGATACTGGTGATATGTTACTTTCACCATTTCGAAAACATGCCTTAGGCCCCTACAATAAAAACAAGAATAAACTATATAATGTTTGCACAAGGTCCTTGAATTCCAGAATAAATGAAAGCAAAAAAGGCCCAAATTGATGTGTAAGAATTCAAATAAATGAGAATGCAGTGAATGTTTTTTTTTTGAAGCTGCTGAACTCCTGAACAGTTTTCAGAGTAATTCAGACACCAGTTCATGGTCCACATGACCAGACTTCATTCAAATTATTCCCATTTTTAGGCTTCACTTTTTTCTGTTATTTTGTGGTTGCAACAACATTTATAGTACCAGTTTACATTCTATGCCCAATTTTAGACTTGATTTTATTTATTCCCCGTTAGGGTTAGGTTTAGGTGTACACAGACGTCTACAGTACCAGACTTCATACAAAATATTCCCATTCTAGACTGGACTAGGTTCTGTTCTTATGTGGCTGCAAAAAAATTATGGCACCAACGTTTATTTGAAATATCCTTAATTTTAGATCTAACTTGATCCAGTTCTTGTTTGTCTGCTTACGGTTACCCCATACTTTTCTGTCAAAAATTTCTATCATGTTCAAATCAAAGATGAGTTAAACCCAGAGACCTTACAAATTCTAAACAAAGAACCCAACAAACCCACAGTTGCCTTTGGTTTCCCTTTGAGCAAACACTTGGCGACAGTGGGAAGCAACCGAAAAACCTCACTGTTAAAAGTTTAAGGACTGATCTTTGTAGTCTTCATGGTCTTTCTAGACCTCATTCGTCACATCCTTATTCTCATCCTTCCAATCGTGATCTATGTGATCCTCATGTCTTCGTAGACCTCATCCTTTGCATCCTTACTTGTATTCTTCGAAGGATGCAGTATACATAGTCTTCGTATCCTTTGTGGCATCTGTAGACAGAACCATTGAAAAGATGAAGACTATCTTTTCTCTGACTACATCCTTCGCATCGTTGCTACATCCCTTGAAACATAGGCGTCAGTTTAGGGGGGGACGGTGGGGATGTGTCCCCCCCACTTTTTGTCAGGGGTCATTTTGACTCCAACACATTCAAATTCTTCACATGTAAGCCGTTGTAAACCCAGTTATTTTCAGCAGTATAGAAAATTTCGACGCTCCTGAACGCACCATCTGCACTCAGCCGAGAGTTGCACAGACATGCAGCACACCTTCGTGAGGTTAAAAAAAAAAAGCGCAGATGGTAAATTAGCGCCCGTGCCAAGCGGAAGCTCCGACCAGAGGCGTGCAGGGGCAGAATTTTGGCCCGGGAGAATTAGTACTATAGTGGCCCACAGACCCCTCTACCTGCATGTACCAATAGCTCAACAGGTTGAGCCTCTGCCTTTGGTGTGGTGGTTGTGAGTTTGAGCCCAGCTTGTGGTGTTCTTCGACATTTTCTCAAAGTGCTGTGGTCTCCATCCCCCCCACTTTTAAAAACAAACTGACGCCCTTGCTTTGAAACATATGTTTGTTGTGGTCTTCATAGACCAAATTTTTGCATCCTTACATCCATGCTTTTAGGGAATCTTCATAGTCTTTGAACCTCTGTGGTTTTGCAGTCTAAGGCCATGTAGACCCCATCCTTCACATTGCTACTCCATCCTTTGAAACATATGGTCTATGTGATCTTTGTAGTCTTCATGGTCTTCGTAGACATCCGACTTTGCATCCTTTCATTCTTTAAGCATTCTTCGTAGTCTTCGTAACCTTTGTGGTATTGGTAAACAGGATAATTGAAAGGATGAAGTCTACCTTTTCTATGCAGTCTTTATAATCTTCATAGGCCATGTAGACCACATACTTCCCATTCTCCACATTCTCACCTCTGTTCTTCTTCGTGGTCTACATGGTCTGCATGGTTTACACAGATGACTGAAATCTTCGAAGGCTGCAGCAACAAATGAATAAGCTTTGCAAACGCTGAACCAATCAGTATTAAATAAGACTTTGGCTTACAGAGGACTTCCTGTCACTCATACTCTTACACGATCAAGCCCCATTCCTGACGTCTCACCACCTTGACAGCAGCAAGAACACATGAAGATTCATTTGCAAAAACAGATAAATCCATTTTGATAAATTTTCAGAAAACTTTTTTTATTGTTTACTTGTGATAATATCAATCAAACTGAAGTTGAGTGGATTTGACTCAGTAGAAAAATACATGACAAAATAGAGAAAAATAAATTATTAGTGTTATTATTATTATTATCTCAAGTATACAATAAAAAATTAGTTTTCTGAAAACGGGGTTACCTGTTTTTGCAAATGAACTCTTCGCATTTTGAACATTTTCATCATCAGCAAGTTGACAGACTTTAAACCCAGGGCTTACATATAAAAGTTTGTTCCTTGACCACTGCTTATTTTTCTTTAGTCTGACATACTTTGAAAAAAATCTAATCGGCACTAGCACACAATGCATCTTGAGATAGATTGAACCTTGAAGGATCTAGCTGTTGGGGAAAAAAGGCAACATTTGAAATGGGACAACCTTGAAGCACCCCTGTGATGCATTTGGTCTTTGAAGGATGCAGTACTTGAATTGTGGCAAAACTTACAAGGCGTACTTCAAGAAGTTCATGTCCTCACCCAGAATCAAGGGGCGTAAGTCCTATTTTTGGGGCATAACTGTAGATCTTTATAGTTTTGTTACAGTGATATCAGACTTTATAGGATACAATTATGCCCCAAAAAGGAAGTTACGGCTTTTTTTTCCGAGTGAGGTCAGGAACTTTTTGTAGTACCCTCTTATATCTCCTCTGGCCAGAGAATCAACCAACAAGATCTGGAAAATGTTGCTCGAGTAAGGCACATCTGGAACTTCCTCTTTCCGGACATGACTCTGAAGTGGTCAGGATGTCGTCTCGTTTCTGTTGAATCAAACACTCGTCCAAGAAATTTTTACTGAAAGCAGACACATCATCTCACCATTAGTGTCAAAATTACTGAGCTTGCAAATCAGAATTTTTGTTTCACTTGTTCTGAAACAAGTCAGATTATAGCAGAAAAACTGCTCTCTGGTTCGCCTGATTCATGTAATTGCATTGAAAATGTATTTCTTTCCATGTGAACACACAAGACAGTGAACAAAAGGTCAAATCAGCGTAAGGGAAAATGGGAAAATGTCCATGCAGTCATTTTAAACCATGAAGACGCTCTCTATTGGCTATGAATGGGAGGATTGTGTCCAAAACAGTAAGAATTTTTAATGACTAGAGAAAATTCCGGCATCCTGGAAACATCTGGACTTTAGGAGACAAGCTCTCATAACCCCAGAGACTAAGAGTTTCCAGCTAAACACATTTTCTTTTTAATGTATGAGTGAACATGTACAGCCAGCTCAACATAAAACAATATGAACATAAGTTAAATGGCACGATGCCGATACACTGACGACCGTTTTTGGGACAAACCTTAGCAGAAAATCTCTTTGGTGTTCAGTCTTTACGCTGCTGCTGATGGACGGAACAAACAAAGTTTAAGAGTCCGGCAGGAAAACGTCTGTTACATAAAAGTAATTTGGCACCTTTACAGTAATAGAAAAGAATCTCTGACGGAACACACTGGTGGTAAAGTGTAAACGGAGAATTGGACCGACGATAAGTTTGACACTGTTCAACAGCACCAAAAATACAGCTGCATGTTCGGAAACGTTCCGATTGTCTGTTCAGGGAAGATCGTAGATGATGATTGTGCTGTTCACGGCTGATGGACACGAGACGGGACTCAGAGCTGGACGTGAACCATGACGAGGCTCTAAAAACATCTTAAAACATCTCAAAACAACCAAAACCTGCTGGTCTCCGTCATTATACAGTCTGATTTTTCAATCTCGATACAGAACTCAACATGTATGAAGGAGTTTAAGGTCGCTGTAATTCCTCCTGTCGATGCTGTTTGTTTAGAAATACCCTCCTAACACAACTATACTGTAATACACTTCATAAAACATGATATGTTTGTCACCTGTTTGAATGTACATTCAGGCTCAGTACAGTAGAGAAGCACATTATTGGATTTTTACTGATGTTTTGCAACTGCGAAAGTGTACAAACGCAAATATGGACATTTTTCCCACCTTGCTGCAGAGAACTTCTGGTCTTTGCTGTGGTGGAATTAACATTTTACTGTGCAGATCTGGACAAATTAAACATTAGAAGACTGCTTCAGCATTACATCAGTCCGTATGTAACATGAGGACTCTTTGCTCTGGTCAAGGATTGATTATTGTCTATTCTGATGTGACGAGTTGTTTCCATATTAGTCTGTAATCTAAATCTGAACTTCTCCTGACTATAATATCTACCCAAAGGTCAGAGAGAATCCTTAGAGGTGATGCTGGCATTGCTTGCTGCTCTGTTGGTGTCTCCTCTCCTGATGTCAATAAACCTTACTCTCAACCTAAGTTATCTGAGTCTTCAGTGTGTCTCTCTGTGTCTGGCTCCTCATCCTCTCTCGACCTTGTTGAACGTCCACAACAATGAAAACAGAATTTTTGAATAAGTTCTGACATTGTGATCGTGTTACCTTACACGGTTTATCAGCTCTTTCTGCTTCTAGAGACTCCAGACAACATGAAACTTGGTCGAAACCCGCTGACATTAATGTCATTCTTTCCTGTGTTGTCTCGTAGATGGACAAAGTTTGGTTTGTTTCTTCTTCTGTAGTGGTTGACAAACAACTGTTTTTGTTTGTGGCTTCTTCTACTCTGGCTATTACAGCTAACGTAGCTTACAGCGCCACCTTCTGACAACACTATGCAGATGAGGTTATTCACTCCAAAGCTGCTGGTGAAGGTTTTTTTGTGACGTTTCAAAATTAATAATTGTACAAAAGCACGGTTAAAGTCTCTCTTTGTCTGTCTTTGTGTGTCCAATACAAAGGGCTAAATGCAGGTATGTTAAAGATTTAGAGTTGCTTTTATATTCACATATGCTGTAAGTATCTGACGGAGCTGGGGTCAGTAATAAAAGTTACGGCTTGTCATTTCTGCTGCTGCTGAGTACTGGCATTTCTTTTTTTTTTTTAAATGGAAGAACTTTTGCTGCTCATTGCATCCAGGAGGAAAGATTACAGCAACCAATAACTCTCCCGACTTGTGAGTTACAGTGTGTATTACACTTTAAAGAGCCCATATCCTGCCTTTTTTTGGTTCCTCTTTTGCTTCAGCTGCTTTTCTGTGTACATTAAAGGTCTGCAAACTTACAACATCCACACTGCAGAAAACACTGCACCTGAAACGCCTCATTTGAAGTCCAGGCTTTCCTTGTGTTACCTATCTACATCATCACGTAACTAATTTGCATAAATCCCGCTAACAGTTAGCTTGTCGTCAAATAAAGAATGAGCAGCCACCTCACTGCCTACTAAAGCTCCATCTTTCTGTCTGTACTCAGAAATGCAGGTTTATTAACCAACGTTATCTGGTTTTGGTCGGTCCAGCTGACCAATCAGAGCAGACATTGAGAGGCGGGGCTTAAAGAGACAGGAAGTAAAATGAAGCATTTCAAACAGAAATAATGTGGTTTTGGACACTAAAGCAGATAAACATGTTGTAGTAGACACCAAAAATACAATTATAAACCTGTACATATGCAGAATATGGGCTCTTTAAGGCTTGTTCTGGGTTTTTCCTGCACTTTCTGCTCATATATCAACTGCACAAACGTTAGCTGTAAATAGCTAGAACGTCAGCGTGCGTCTGACTCACCAAAAACTCTCTTTCTCACTTCTTCTTCTTTATACTTTTTAAAGATCAAACCGACAAA
This sequence comes from Acanthochromis polyacanthus, assembly GCF_021347895.1. NCBI lineage: Eukaryota > Metazoa > Chordata > Actinopteri > Pomacentridae > Acanthochromis > Acanthochromis polyacanthus. The sequence goes on along the minus strand of NC_067120.1, from coordinate 36,793,459 downwards.
TTTGCATCCTTTCCTGCACAGTCGGTCTTTAGTTGACCCTGCTGTGCCACTTTTATATCCCGAAATAGACTTTGCTCTGACTAATCTGAGCAAATTATCTTGAACATAAAAAACTTTAGTGTCTTTTCTTGCTTTCATACTCATTAAAAGCACCGCACTACACACTCACACTTCCACCGCTAACCTGCACCCGTCCACTACCTAATGTTCTTCTGAGCGAGTATGTGAACTCTTTGTGACCTGGATCGGTTCTGCTTGGGTTTTCAGTGTGCAGCACCATTGATAGAACTGGGAGAGCTGAATGGATCCAGTCGTCTTTGAGACTTCCCCCTTCCCCCAAAGCTGCTCAGATTTCGGATTCACACCTTTTATAGCACCAGTGATGAAGATGTGAGGCAGCTCGTCGCTCCAGCAGCTCACAGGGTCAACGGAGACCTTCGCTGGAGTCGCACTGCAGAGAAACATCCCAGCATGCTCTCTCGCAGCGGGTTTACGCCTCCGCATACGGCAGGTGATACTGCTCCTCCCTCTTGTTGCAGCGTTTGGCGACGATTGCCAGGTAGAGCACCAGCAGGATGAGCCAGTAGCAGGCGTACAGGATCGTCCCCGCTATCAACAAGGCTTTCTCCGTGTCGCTGAAGGGCTCCTGGGTTTCACAGTACACTGTGTAGGCCACGCCCCCCAGCAGCACCAGCGACCACACCGTCACCGGGACGGCGCCGATCAAGTTGACCACGATCTTCCTGCGGCCCGACGTCCCCCATCCGGCCTTGTTGATGGTCAGCAAGGCGAATATCTTGGCGGGCAGCAGGCTGGACATGTAGAGCAGCGAGTAGAGCGACATGAAGATCATGACCAGGCTGCCGCGCAGGAAGCAGGCGTACGTGGCCTTCACCATCCCGACCAGCTGCACCGTCAGCAGGAAGAGCAGGATGTTCCACAGCCGCCCCCGGTAGAACAGGTGGATCACCGTGGCCACCAGGAAGAAGGGGAAGAAGCCGGTGACCACGGACTCGTAGGTCATCCAGAGGCTGTGCTTGTGGAACCACAGGGCGTTGTAGAGCCACTCGCGGAAGTACGACTTGCTCCATCGCGTCTGCTGGTTGAGCCACCGCAGGTACTGGGTCGGCGTCTCCGTCTGGCACTGCGACCGAGCCGTGAACTTGGTCTTGTAGCCGAAGCTGAGCACCCGGTTGGTGAGGTGGCGGTCATCGCCGAAGCTGCACTTGGAGCCCAGGAAGGTCTGGTGGTACCAGGGCTCCAGGAAGCGCTGCAGCAGGGCGTTCCTGTACATCCCCAGAGGGCCGCTGATGCACTGGACGCAGCCGAAGTAGGACTGGCAGGCCCGCTCGATGTTGAAGGCCATCCAGTAGCGGACGCTGCTGAGGAAGGAGATCCACGAGTCGTACTTGTTGAGGATCTGGAAGAAAAAGACAGCGTTTAGCTTTAATTGTACAGGGAGTCCATCAAGTCTCTTTACAGTTGTAAGAGTTTATTACAAAGGCAGTTGAGAAGGTACCTTAACCAGATTTGTTTTATTGTAATCAGTGTTTATTAACCCTCCTGTTGTCTTCATGTACGGACACCAAAAAAAATTGTTTCCTCGTCTGAAAAAAATCCAAAAATTCTGCAAAAAAAATCCCCCAATTTCTGATAATTTGCAAAATCTTCAGGAGGAAAATTTCAATAACTCCTTAAAAGTTTCCCTTAAAAGTTTTATTTATAACAAATCCCCCAAATTTGGCAAGAAAATTCTTGTAAATATTTCCAAAAATGATTAAAAATCTTCTAAAAAAATCCTAAAAATATCTGAAGTGATTACATATTTATCAGCAAAACTTCTAAAATTTTCTTTAAGAACATTCACAAAAAAATCAATTGATTTTTATGTGATTGTTCTTAAGAAACATTTTTAACATTTCTTTTTTCCCACCAAAAAATGTTCAAAAATTTCCCAAAAATGTTAAAAATGTGGACATCAAAAGTTTCACCATGAAAATATATTTTTTCCCACATTTTCAAACTTTAAAACGGGTCGATTTTGACTTGCAGGACGACACGAGGGTTAAGAACATTAACAAAAAAATCAACCTAAATCCAGTGAATTTTTGCTGGATTTTGGTTGATTTTTTGTGAATGTTCTTAAGGAAAATATCAGAAGTTTTACTTATATATATGCAATCACTTTGATATTTTTAGGATTTTTTTGGAAGATTTTTACTCATTTTTTGAAAATATTTACAAGAATTTTCTAGCGAAATTTGGGGGATTTTTTAAAAAATAAAACTTTTACTGGAAACTTTTAAGGAATTATTGGAATTCTCATCCTGAAGGTTCTTCAAATTTTTAGATACTTGAGGAATTTTTTTTGCTGAATTTTTGAATGTTTTTCAGACAAAGAAACAATATTTTTTGGTGCCTGTAAATGAGGACAACAGGAGGGTTAATAGGAGCTGCTTGGAGGTAAAACATCCTCACAGGAGCTCGATTTAAATCCTGGTTTATTCCATTTACCTGCACGTCTCCTCCGACTCCTCCCACCATCGGATCCTCCTCCATGATCTTCAGCATCTCGATGGTACAAGCCGGATCCAGGACGGTGTCCGAGTCACAGACCTGGAACAGATTGTCGGAGGGTCAAACCGAGCTGGCATTCAGGCTGCAGGTGTTTTAATTCTGACATCCAGCGGAGAAATGAGAGGCTGCTGATGGAGATCCAGCTGGTTCATTCAGAGTTTACAGCTCCGGGTCATCAACGGACACGAACTCTGACCTCAGAGGGACACGAAGGACGAACAGCAGCTGCAGCAAAGACTCAGCTGGTCGTCAAACACAGATTCATTTCTGAGACTCTATGCACGACAGACGGATTATTAAGTCACTCTGCGCTCTAGAAATTAATGTTTAGCCTCAGTAAAAACATTTAACCCAATGGTTTGCATCAATCTTTCTGAGTTAAGACAACTTCTGAATGGAGTTATGTTCAACTAACAAACTATATTCAGCAACAGGAATCAAGTCTTCTTCTAATAAACAGGTATTGTAATGATTAGTAGCATACATGCAAGTTTTTAAGTTGATTATTCCTTAAATTTAAGTTGTTTTTTTCACATTATTTATAAGGAATTTGCTCTAATATCGTGCTGTTTTTAAACGTGCTGTTTAAATAAATACATTTTATTTGTTTTAATATGACTTTAACAGAGGTTTTTCAAGGTCTAAAGGTATTTTCAGTTATTTTATGAATACAGTCATAAACAAAAGTTTTTAATTTGATTTTTCAAAAAATAAGTTGTTTTAACAGTTTTTTTCCCACAATATTTAAAAGGAATTTGTTTATAATATTTTGCTACCTGTCTCATAAATCAGGCTGTTTTTAAATCGGATGCATAAATCAATTTAATTTGATTTAATATTAAGTTACCAAGGTTTTCGGCAGCAGCTTTAAAGGTATAAAAGGTCTTTCCAGTTACCTCATGGTTAGTAGCATAAATGCAGGTCTTCAGTTGATATTCATAAAAGCTTCTGTTGTTTTTTCACGTTATTTAAAAGTAGTTTTTGTACTTAATTATCTTGATTATGAGTACAAGTTTTAAATTTGACAAACTAAATTTGCTCACATTAGATTTTTATCACCAGTTTTTTGCTTTTTCATGTTTTTGTAGTTCTTTAAGAAAATCATTAATTCAGCAACAAAATAGGAATTGTGTATTTCAACGCACAATATTTAAATCTTGAAAAAAATTATGCAAATTTTAACTTGTTTTAACTAGGTATACACATTATTTTAAAGGAATTAGCTTGTAATATCTTGCTGTTTTTAAACCTGCTGCATAAACAAATTATATTTGATTTAATATGATGTTAACAGAGGATTTGGCACCAAATTTCAAGGTATAAAAAGGTATTTTCAGTTCTTAATGATTAGTAGCATAAACGTAAGCCTTTAAGTTAAATATTCATAAAACATTAAGTTGTTTAACTGTATTCTTCCCATTACTTAGAGGCAGTTTTTGTGGGATCCATGCTTAATTATTACAATTATGACTACAAGTTTCAAAGCTGACAAACTAAACTTGCTTGAACACCTTTTTCTGCAGCAGTTTTTGGATTTTAAGAAAAATTAAAACACTGAAAGAACAAAACGGATTTTGAACTGCTAATGTGCACAATATTTAAATATTGAAACACAAAAAAAAACATCGAAGGTCGGCTTTCTTCTCGTGTCTCAAACTATCACTGGATGTTTCAAACAGACCTGATCCAGATAGTTTCAGCTCTCATTGAATCATATTTAGTGCTACTAGACATTTAGACTTATTAATTTCACCCCCTTTAATTTACTAAAAAATAAAAGATTGGAAGCATTTTATTTGTTGGACTCTTATAGTGATCGTCTACGTGAAACAGAAAAACTGTTTAATTCTTGTATTTTAACATAAGAAACCATTGCTGCTCTGATGTTTGTGTCTGGAAATTATTTATGGCATCAAATGTCCAAAGATGATTAAATTATCATGCATATATTTATTCTGAGGAATGTGGACATCAGTATGCAGCAGCAGGCCGATATTAAATCAGAACCACGGCTGAGTGAAATAATATCTGGTTAGGTTGTGCAGCTGAATGTAAATGGATTTCTGTAATGTGATTATTTTATTCTCAGTGTCTCAGAGTTTCACTGGTGTTTAATGGAAAAGTTTGAACGTCAACACTGCTGCCAAAATCCTCTGTTAACGTCATATTAAATCAAACCAAATTTATTTATACAGCTGGTTTACAAACAGCCAGAGTCGACCAAAGTGCTGAATGTGTGATCAGACAGGCGGCAAAACATCATGAGCAAACATCAAGGCAATATGAAGCTAGCAAAAAACAATCAGTAAAACAATATCAGAAAAAGTAAAATAAAATAAAAGGGGTTAACTTGTAGAATCAATTTATAAAATAAAAACAAATATGAATTATTAGGACCATTAAGAGGAGCCAAAAACCGATAAGAACCCATACGTTCTGAGGTTTTTCTTTAAAATATCAGTTTATCTAAAAGACGCTCAGCAGCATCTACAGACTGCAATAAAAGTTGTGTTCTAACTAGTCTCTCACTGCTTCATGATTATCTGACAGCTAGGCAGCCATTTTTTGCCTTCTGAGCCTGAAATTGGCAGTTCTATGTCCACCGGGCAGCAGGAAGGACTGGGTGTCTGGACACACTGCCCCCTGGTGGCGTAGACTGGTTCTGGAACGTCACCTCACTGGTGGAGAAGGAACCTGAGCTGGTGCTGGAGGTGGAGTGGGACCGGATAGATATAGTTGGGCTCACCTCCACAGGCAGTAAGGGTTCTGGAACCAAACTCCTGCAGAGGGGTGGGACTTTTGTGGAGTTGCTAAGGATAGGAGGCGCTGGGCAGGTGTGGAGATACTCACAAGCTCCCAACTGAGCGGTGCTTCGTTTGTTTGCGGAGAGGAAAACTCTGAGTGTTGTTTGAGCTTGTTGTTTGAACAGTTCAGAGAATTTGGCCTTCCTGGAGTCTCTGGGTGGTTCCTGGAAAAGGTGCCAGCTGGGATTTCCATAGTTCTTCTGGGGGATTTCAAAGCTTGGGTGGGCAATGATGGAGAAACCTGTAGGGGGTGACTGGGAGGAGCATCCTCATCTGACCTCAAGTGGTGTTTGGTTATTGGACTTCAGTCCTAGTCATACATCGATCAGGTATAACATTATGACCACCTGCTCCCTTATGTGGTCAAAAATGCTCTGAACCATCATTGGGACCAGAGGACCTCTCAGGGTGTCCTCTGGGGTCTGGACCAGGACATTGGCAGTGGATTCTTTGGGTACTTTGGGTTATCCAGTGGGTCCTTTGGAATCAAACTTGTTCCACTGCATCCTGTTGATGCTTGATCAGTGTCAGGAAATTATTTCTGTAAGACAAAGACTGTGTTTTCGCTGTTAGTTCGTACCACAAAATTTCCCAACACAAAATCAAAACTCAGTGAGGCTTTAAAGTCTTTCTAATGGTTTACTTGCAGCAAGGAGTGCAAGCAATGGCTTACACCTGCACTGAGGCAGTCTCAGTGTCTTCACGAGTACATATACAAGAAGCCTCCCTCCCGAGCAGCTCCCCCCCGTTGCACTCCTCATTTCTTTCCTTTTTATCGCGGGGGAAGCGAGGTCTCGATCATCTCCGCTTTTATTCCAAGGTCCTCTTTATCTCTGGAATGCTAGCTCAGCCTGGTACATCTCAAACACTTCATTCTTTAGTCAGCGGAAAGGTCACAACAATTATCACACAGTTCAACAGATCAGGCTAAAATAAAATTTCATGCTAATAAAGCATGAATGTGTTAATGCATAAACGTGTCTGCATATTTCCTAACAATCAGAATGAGGTCTAGGAAGTTTGGAGGTCAAATCAACATCTTGGGCGATTGTCATGTTCCCCAAGATGTTCCTGATTGTTTCATGTTTTTACGAGGTGGTGGTGTGCATTTTCCTGTGGGGGTAGGCCTGTGACATCTAGGATTTACATTTGCATGAAGGGAGGTGTTTGTTCTGGGACAACTTTTATTTGGGTGTCTAAGTTTCATCAACACAGGCGCCAAAGTCAAAGGTTTTCCAGCAGAACACCTCATCGTACCAATATGATTGATTTTCACCTGTCAGTGGTCATAATGTTGTGGCTGATCGGTGTAGATTAGCCATAATGAACACCATGTTTGAGCATAAGGATACTGGTACCAAAACACCTTCAGTCTGAGGTTGATGATCGACTTCGTAGTCGTATCATCAGAACTGCAGACGAATATCTCAGATACTTGGGTGAAAAGAGGAGCAGAGCTGTCAACTGATCATGACCCGGTGGTGAGTTTGATCAGACGGAGAGGAAGAGTGCCGGATAGACCTGGTAAACCCAAACGTGTACACTGCTCGTAGGGTTTTCAAATCACACCTCCGAAAAGGTTTCTCCTGCATCCTGGGGGAAGTTGGAATCTGAGTGGACTTAGTTCAAAACCTCCATAGCAGAAGTAGTCAGGAGCTGTGGATAGAACTTATAAAGGGCTTGTTTTTATGGTTTTACTCCTTTTTTTGTTTCATTCCAGCTGTTCTTCTTCCTTCTTTGGATATGGCATTTTGGTGCTTTGCTTCTCCGGTCTTTTTTCTTTTCTTTATAGACTAACTGATCTTCCTTTGTTCCGTGGTCGTTCTGGATATCTTTCTTTTTTAGGCCTGTTTGTAAAGCATTTTGTACACCGTATTTTTAAAATGTGCAACATAAATTGTTATTATTACTGCATGTTTTATTCTGCAGTTTCGTAAGTGTGACTCTAACCCATCTCCCAGAGGTTTGAGCATTAATATCTAAATTATTCTTATAAAATTGAGCCTTGTGTCTTTCAGGGATCTTCCTGAGAATCGTTCAATGTTGGCCTGTCTATAAACACTTAAAGGTGCTACATGCAGTCAGTTATTTTTGATATTTAAAGTTGCTGTTCTACCTGCACATAGTCCACGCTGTCTCCCAGAGCTTTGAAGGCGGTGTACATCACCTCCCTCTTGCCTCCCCACTCCTGCATGATGCAGGAGAACCTGCATCCTCTGACCAGCCGGGCGACTCTTCCGGCCTCCTCCATGTGCACCGTGCTCCTCCCTCCGCCTCCGACGCCGCCTCCCCCGCTGCCGTCGCTGTGAAAGTTCCCCTTCCACACCAGGCTGCCGGCCTGGTCGGCGCCGCCCATCACCTCCTGAAAGATGTCCATCATGTAGCGGTCCTCGGGCCGGTTCCCGTCCACCACCAGCACCACCTTCAGGCCCGGGAAGGAGATCCGACGGATGCTGCGCAGACACTTCCTCAGGTAGTCCGGGTCCTCCTGGTAGGCAGCGATGCAGAGCGCCACCGAGCGGCGGAGGTGCTGAGGCCGGGCCGGACTCCTCATCCGCCGGTGCTCCAGGAAGGCGAAGAGGCTCTGGAGGAGGAGGTGGAGGGAGAGGAAGGCGCCATAGAGGCCGAAGGAGAGGTGGTGCTGCTCGGTGTGGATGAACTGGTAGCCTGGAGGACAGAAGACGACAAACATGATGAGCATCACAGCGTCAGTTCTGATCCTCAGGTAGATGTTTGTGCAGAGGGAGGTCACCTGTGACGTAGGCCAGCAGGATGGTGAAGAGGACCACCGCTGCAAAGAGGGTGGTGAGCACGATGTTCAGCGCATTCCTGCAGCGAGAGGGCATCTGGAGGGAGGACGATAAAGAATAAAGACGCAAAAGTGTTCAAATTGTTCTCTACATGAAGATAAAGTGATGGTTAAAGCTTTGGGAGAGACACTCAAACAGAATTAGGTTTAATTAACCTTCCTGTTGTCTTCATTTACAGGCACCAAAAAACACTGTTTCCTTGTCTGAAAAAAATCTTAAAATTCAGCAAAAAAAATTCCCCCAATTTTCTGAAAATTTGCAAAATCTTCTGCAAGAGAATCCAATAATTCCTTGAAAGTTTCCCTTAAAACTTTTATTTAAAAAAATTCCCCAAATTTGGCAAGAAAATTCTTGTAAATATTTGCATAAAATGAATAGAAATCTTCCAAAAAATCCTAAAAATAACTAAAATGATTACTTATACATCTGTAAACCTTCTACTATTGTCTTTAAGAACATTCACAAAAAATCAACCAAAATCCAGCTAATTTCGGCCTCCGTCAGCTGAAAACACAACTTCAGTTAGGACTGTTTTAACCCATGGTTTTGTATGTTTATGTTTTTATTCAGTGTCTAGTTGCATAACTTTTAGTTTTATTGTCGTGTCGTCTGTAGTTGTACAGAGCTGGTTTTCGTTCACGTGTTTTAAATACCAGAGCGCATTTCTCCCTCTTCATGTATGAAACCTACACGTTTTCTACGTGACAGATCTGTTGTACGGAGGTCAGATGACTCTAATGGGCCTCACAGCTCCGACAGAAGAACCCTGTTGGTCCTCGTTAGTCCACCAAAGTGTCACTTCCTGTTTGACTGAGTGAAGTCTTTCATCGACCTCCGTCAGCTGAAAACACAACTCCTGTTAAATCACAGAGAACTGTACGGGGTCAGAACCGGCCTACAGCCAGTTATATTACTGCTCAACTCTGTTACACGTCTGTGATGTCATCAGGAGGGCGGAGCCAAGGATAGCCTGGAACAAGACTGTAAACAAACGTCTGAAGGGTCTCACACTGGAGGTCTTGTATTAAAAAAGACACTTTAATGCATTAATATCTAGTTATTCACACTTGTATGTTGTGCTCAAGGTTTTTGACACTTTTGTATGCTAATATCCAGATTTTTTGCATCGTTGTGTGATATTATCCAGGTTTTTGGCATTTTTATGCATCAATCTCTAAATTATTTGCATTTTTGTGTGTTATAATCAGGGTTTTTGACAGTTTTGTATGCTAATATCCAGATAATTTACATTCTTGTACTTTATTATTCAGGTTTTCTGACAGTTTTCTGCATTATTATCTTCGTTTTTGACACTTTGGTGCATCAATATCTAGATTTACATTTTTGTGTGTTATAATCAAGGTTTTTGACACTTTTGTATGCTAATATCCAGATTATTTACATTTTTGTGCATGAATATCGGGAATTTGAACACTTACGTGCATTAATATCTAGAATATTTCCATTTTTATGTATTATAATCAATGCTGTTGACACTTTTGCTTCCAGGTAATTTACATTTCTGTGGCCTAATGTCCACTTTTTTTTTTAACACTTTTGTCAATAATATCTTGTTTTTTGACACTTTTGGGGTTTTCTATGTAGATTTTTGACACTTTTCTGCATTAATATTTAGAGTTTTGGCTCTTTTGTGTGTTCATATCCAGGTGTTTTACACTTTTGGCCATTATTATCTCAATTTTTTGCACTTCTGTGCATTAAGATCTTGTGTTTGAACACTTTTGTGCATCAATATCTAGGTTATTTAGATTTTTGTAGCCGAACGTCCACACTTTTTCAGTACTACTATCCAGTATTTTGACAATTTTGTGTGTTAACATCTAGATTTGTTATACTTTTGTGCATTAATATCCAAGTTTTTGACACTTTTTTGCATTAAAACTTAGTTTACTGACAATTTTATGCGTCAATATCTAAATTTTTGATGTGTTTGTGAGTTAGTTTCCAGATTCCTTACATTTTTGTGTGTTAATATTAAGGTTTTTGACACGTTTGTCTGGAAATATGTAGATTCTTAAACACTTTTTGCTTCGTTATCTAGATTTTTGCCATTTTTCGTGCATTAATGAGCGAACGCAGCACAGGATACCTGGAGATTTTAGGACTTTCTTCAGTCTTTGGGCCCCGCTGATGGAAAACGTACAGATCAAAGCGTCTCCACTTCCTTAACTTCAAGTTTTTTGCAAGATGCTGTACAGTGAAGTCAGCATGGTGTTCATTCAGACATGAAGCCAACGTAAAAGGGTCTAAATTGATTCTGTTCTACCACTTCTGTTGTTGCTGCTTCTCCGTCTACTACAACCTCTGCTTCTGCTGCAGCTTCTTCTGAGCTTAATTAAATGACTGCTGCTGTTCCTGCTGCTGCTCCAGTAATAATCTAACCTCCTTCTGCCATCAGCCCCTCTGCTTCCCCTCCTCTCCGGGTTAATAGCTCTAATTAAAGGCCAGGCGGAATTTGGACGGAGCTCGGGACCAACAGGAACAATTCTGCCCTTTCATTCATGAATTACCTCCAGCTCCACCTGGCCCTGCTGTCGGACAGACTCATATTTATATTTTGCATTCAGCCGGTTCGTCCTCCTCCCTGAGTGGACGTACAGATTTACATTCTGGCTCTGAGCTCTGCAGGGAAGATAAACTCTGCAGTAGAATGGGGGGAAAAAGGGGGAATTTTGCAAATAGAGGTTTTGGATCAGACACAAAACATTTCCCCTCAACAGCTTTGTCATCGTGTGTCATCATGGTCATTTAGACGTTCTTTAGAATAATCTCAATACCACAGTTTAACCCTGATTTCTCTAAAACATCCACTCTAGCTTTCTGTTTTCCTTGTGCCCACTTATTCTGGTCGTACACTGTAAAAAAAATCATTAAAAAATGGTAAAATCTGACAGCAAGGATGTTAAAAAACTTTATTGTTCAAAAACTACAAAAATAACTGCAAAAACCTGTAAAATAATATTTTTTTAGCCAATTTAAATACTGTAAAACTGTAATTTTATGGTCATAAAAGAATAGTAAAAGATAGAGAATTTTTTATGTGGATGTTTTTATGTTTTTCAGTTAAAGGGAATACTTTTTGTGATTTCTAACAAAACAGGGAAAATCTGTCAAATGCATTATTTAAGTTTTTAAAAAATATATTTTTCAGTCCTTCAATATTTTTATTTCAAATAATGGCAAAAAGTCTGGGTAAAAATAATTATTATTCTGATTTAAAAACTATAAGAATAATTTTACTTTACGGTCAAACGTAAAAGAATAGCTTTTTTTTTTACAGTAAATATGTCAATAATAAATTTATCGATGATATTACTAAGTATCTGTACTTTAGCAAAACTAGGAAAACTATTTTAAAATGATTTATCTTTCTTTAATTATTAATATAAATATTTTTTTCTGTCTAATAACAGAAAAATCTGGAAAATAATCATAATTCTGATTTAAATCCTATAAAAATATTTTTATTTTATGGTCAAACACTGTAAAAAAAATACTATTTAGAAAAATTCCAATTTTTTTATATGAATATTATTTATAGTTTTGACATGTTTTTATTTTTTCAGTCAATATGTAAATAATATTTTTTCTGTGATTTTACCAGTAAAATTTTATGAGCAAAACACGGGAAACAACTTTCAAATATGGTTAGGGTTATTAATCTTTATTAATCCTTAATGTAATGTTTTCTGTCAAATAATGGAAAAATCTGTACAATAATTATCATTCTGATTGAAATACTATAAAAAATAGTTTTATTTATGGTCAAACACCACAAAAGAATTACATTTTTTTAAATTAACATTATTTTGGTTTTATTTACAGTCAAATATTTGCAAAAATGCAATAATATTATAAAAACATAGATTTTTACATGAATATTATTTACAGTTTTGGCCTGCTTTTTTTTACAGTCAACATGTAAATAATAAATTTGTGACTATTTTCTGTAATTTAAACAAGGGTTAGCACTTTCGCCTTGCAGCAAGAAGATTTCTGGTTTGAATCCCGGCCTGGGATCTTTCTGCATGGAGTTTGCATGTTCTCCCTGTACATGCGTGGGTTTTCTCCGGGTACTCCGGCTTCCTCCCACAGTCCAAAAATATGCTGAGGTTAATTGATTACTCTAAATTGTCCGTAGGTGTGAATGTGAGTGTGATTGTGTGTCTGTATATGTAGCCCTGTGACAGACTGGTGACCTGTCCAGGGTGTCCCCTGCCTTCACTTGAGTCAGCTGGGATAGGCTCCAGCACCCCCCATGACCCTAGTGAGGATAAAGCGGTGTATAGAGGATGGATGGATGGATATATCTTGTCCATGCTATTAATCCTTTTGAAAAAGTCGCATGCAATTAATAAATGTTAAAAACAAAAAATGTTTTTAATGTACTTATTTTCATTCACTTCTAGTAACGAAGCCTCTATTCTAAATTTTATTGCATTTAAGCAGCAAAACTGAAAAAACTCTTTTGTGCACCAAAACAAAATACTGTGATTCTGCAGATAAAACAATATTTGACTTTTTTTGTGAAATTGCAAATGAACACGACCACTTTGTTCTCCGTCAATATGTTTACAACTGCTCTGTTTACTGAAGAGTACAAACATTTAGACTCAAGGTTCAGGATTACTTTATTTATACATGTGGGTAGATTTGTTCTGCAGAAAAATGTTGGCTAAAATCAGAAGAATTAAAACGAGCATAAAAATAATAAATATCCAAAGGTTATGATGAGAACGTTTCAAGAAATGTGTTTCTTCCATCCGACAAAGAAAGTATAATAATAATTCACATCTGCCAAAATGGCTCAATAGCGCCCCCTGCAATATCATGAAAATTCAGCCTCCGAACCGCCTCCAGCTACGTAATTCTGTATGCATATGTAACTTGTCAGGGCGCACAGAAAAGCCTCTTGCACAGATACCTAAAACTCAACAGGAAGTCGGCCATTTTGAATAATGTGGCATATTTTGGACGATTTTGGACTAATTTTTGCACATTTTCAAAAGCTGTAAACACAAACAGGGAAAATTTGGTCAGGATGTACACCAGGCATGGGTGATCAAAAGTGATAAAAATGCTCCGCAAAAGTCTGAGGGCGTGGAAATGGTGACCGGCGGATGGTGGCCATTTTGGATGTGTCGTCATGGAACAGGAAGTGATGTCTAACTAACCTGTACATGCTCCAATCTGCCACAAACTTTACATGTGTGATCAGAGCCCAACCCTCATCACATCCATAGCCCAATATACACTCACAGTCATGGCACATTCAACATTGCAAGCAGCATTAATGGCGGCCATGTTGGATGTTTCGCCATGAACCAGGAAGTGCTGGTTAACTAACCTGTACATGCTTCAATCTGCCTCAAACTTTACATGTGTGATCAGAGTCCGACTCTAATCACATCCATAGCCCAATATTCAACAACTTTGATAGCGCCACCTGGTGGATGGACAGGAAGTGCTGCATATCTACCCTGTACATGTTCCAATCTGCCTGAAACTTTACATATGTGATCAGAGTCCAGCCTTCTTCACACCAACAGGCCGAAATACTCTCTCAGTCGCAGTGCCACTTGGTGGACATGCTTGAATTCACTGACCAGCAAGGACGCGAGGACCCGTCCAACGCTGCTTGCAGCTGTAATTCTGCTTTTAGACTCTGTCCTGCATCAAACTAATGCAAAACACTTTCTTTGCCTTCATTGAACAGCAGCAGGATCCAGACTGTCTCTACACTTCACTTAAAAGGCAAAGCAGCCGCAATTTCATTATTATTTACATCTTCTGACGCATCGTTGTGATCATATGTAGCTTTACTGAGCTAAACTGTGACTTTTAAATTTTATGTTCTTATCCTGGTTTTTATCCCAGATATTGCTTTATTTCTTTAAGGTTTTTTATTGTGTTTTGTTTTTATTGATCTTGATTTTGTTTATTTTGTCTTATCCTTTTACTTATTTGCTATGTTGGGAACACTGAGCGCTTTTTTTTGTCTTGGCACTTGATCGAGTACGTGCCTGTCAGGTTCAGTGTGTGTTTGGTAATAGAAGGCCAAATGCTTTCGTCTATTCTTCAGAACAAATTTACCCACTTGTATAAATGAAGTCACCTTGAACTTTGGTATCTGTGAAAATTTAACTTGAAAAATGAAATACGGTCCAAGATAAATTTGGTTTGAAATCTGCCCGTTGATCCGCTTTCAGATGTTTTTTCTCACATTAAAATTTGAATCTGTGAGAGCAACAACATTTCAGAAACTATTAAAGATACAAATCTGAAATTTTCTCCGATATTTTTCATCATGTCATTGATTCAGAATCTAAAATATTGGACGAATGGGTGCAATAATGTCTGAATTTAAATTTGATTCACAATTCTAAGTTTAGATTCAATTAATTTTTCTGATTTTTTCCCTGATTTTGGATGTTTTCGTCGGAAAGAACATGAGTCATTTCATCTGAAAGCATCACATTTTCAGAGCTATTTCTGCTGAACCATCTGAGATTTGCCTGAAATGTTCACAGCATAAAATATGAGTATTTACCAAGATATTTGTGAAATTCTGGCTTCATTCATGAAAAACTTTCTGAGATATCACTTATTAAAGACTGCCCGTCAGCCCACCTTCATAAGGTTTGTTCTCATGTTTGAATTTGAGTCTGTTTGAACAGTAATATCTCACAAACTATTAAAGATAAAAATCTACAATGTTCTCTGTCAGTTCTCATCATGTCATTGATTCAGAATCTAAATTATTGGACAAGTAGATGAAGTAATGTCTGATTATTGGTGAGCTGAAATATGACCCCAAAAAATGAAGATATGAAGAAAAGTCTCATGTTTGAGCTCAAATGAACAAAAAACGAATAAAGCAGAAATGAACTACGGATATTTTCTGAACCACATGTAGCTGAATGTCACAATAATACAATAAATAAAAATGTGGAACGCTCTTAATGTGAAATACTTGGTCATAAATGTGAAAAAAATTCAATATTTGCTGAGCTTTTATAACTGATTGAGCAGGTTTGACGGGTTCCCGCAAAAACGAAAATATTGGTTAAATTAAATAAAGTAGTAGAACACAATTAATTTAAAACATAACTAAGAAAATCTATTTTTGATATGAGCATGGGTTTCATTTTCTGAAATAACGGTGAAATTTTAAGGCCTAAATCTTTAATATTTTCTGAGATATTGTTGGTTGGGCGGATATTTTTTTTATTTTTAATTATCTCAGAAAATGTTTGATGTACGATGCTAAAATTTCACATGTATCTTACTAAATGTCCATACTTTATGCTCTGAAAATTTCAGGCAAATCAGAGATGGTGGAGCAGAAATTTGATTGGTTGGAGTTGGAACAATCATTTCCTATTCTCCTCTTATTTTGCCATTTTAGTAATGTATCATAATTCTATTTTGTTGCTTTTGCATCTATTTTCATGTCAGATTTGGCACAAATTCTATCTTATCTTGATCTTGATACATAATAATCCCTGTTTTTTTCCTTTGTTTTGAGCTAATTTCACCACTTGGACACTTCAAAGGTCTCTGATCTCCGATGTCCATCTGGGATTTGTGTAAGGATCCAGTTTTCTCCACTGACGGCCAAAGAGAAAAGAGGCTCTGCTCAGCGTGAGATCCACGGTGGATTAAAGCCACCAGCCTGGACGCCTCGGGGCAGATAACCAGCAGACTGCCTGATTAGAGGGGCAACAGTGGCCAGAGGGGTTGTTGGGGGTTGGGATTAAATGCCGAGGTGCAATTATCCCTGAAGGTTACATCTGGACGCTCAGGAGTGGAGTCAAAAAATGAAAATGAAATGTTTCTGGTTGATAAACTGCAGCTAAATGAATGAGATTTCATTAGAAAAGCAGAAGGACGAGTTTCTACTTGAGCAGAATCCACAGAAACCAAACCCCCACGAAATGATACATTATTGGAATTGTGCAAGAAGGTAAAAAAAACAAGCCATCACCTTTGTCATCTGCAGAAAAACTAGAATCTTCAGCTTGAAATCAACCCTTCCTCTTCCGGGAGGGAAAAAGTCACATTTCTGATGTAAAACAGTTAAAAAAGAGTGATTTTTGTAGCTCCAGATGTGTGTTTAGATCCATGTTGTTGCTTTACAGAAGCTCCAGGATGCAGGTAAATCCAAATGAGCCTCATTAGGTTAGAAAAATCAGTAAAAATCCCATTAATCAGGAGAATACTGGTGAGGATTTCCTGGCTCTGAGGCTGAATGAGCTTCAGGTGGAGAAGGTGAGTGATGGTTTTGGCCCAGAACAGGGACTTTTACCAAGCAGGGAGAGAAGGGAGGGGAAATGTTTGGAAAATGACTGCTGGGTGGAGCAAAGAAAGAGGAGGGAAGGTGGGAAACTGGAAGGTAACGTTCACTAAATGATTCCTTTTATACCTCAGGAGTGACGTCCGACTGTGACTGAAGCTGTGATGGACTTTTCTGATGATGTTTTATTGAAATAACTGAATGTTTTGGAGGTTTAGAGACAAATTATTTACTCAACAAACTGAAAAGTCCAAAAGGCCAGAATTTAAAGGATAATTGTGTTTTACGTCTGCCTCCTTTATTTCCCATTAACACTGTTTTTTTATATAATATAAACACACACAACAGTACAAGAAGTATAAAACTACATCACTGCACTTAAGCTAGCTACGGCTGGTTAGCATGAAGTCAGTGCTGGTGAGACATATTTAGCTAAATCTGCCACTTTTTCTTGTTTTTTTGTTTTTTTTTGAGGAATTTGCTCTCTTGGAAGAATTGAGTTTAAACAACACTGGATTAAAACTGTTTTCTTTTTTCAATATAAACACATGCAACAGCACAAGAAGTATAAAACAACATCACTTAAGCTAGCATTTGGCTAGTTAGCATAAAGTCAATGCTAGTGAGACATATTTAGCTAAATCTGCCACTTTTTCTTGTTTTGTTTTTTTGGAGGAATTTTCTCTCATGGAAGAATTGAGTTTATAAACAACACTGGATTAAAACTGTTTTCTTTTTAAAAAAATAAATAAATAAGCACACGCAACAGTACAAGAACTATAAAACTTTAAAGCAATATTACTGCACCTAAGCTAGCATTTGGCTAGTTAGCATGAAGTCAGTGCTGGTGAGACATATTTAGCTAAATCTGCCACTTTCTCCCTGTTTTTTGATTTTTTTAAAAATTTGCTCCTCCTATATTTGAAGACTTGAGTTTAAACAACACTGGATAAAACTGTTTTCTTTTTTCAATATAAACACATGCAACACCACAAGAACTTTAAAACAACATTACTACACTTAAGCTAGCTATGGATACTTACCATGAAGTCAGTACAGGTGAGAAATATTTAGCTAAATCTGCCACTTTTCGCTGTCTTTTTAAAAAAATTTGCTCCTATATTTGAAGAATTGACTTTTAAACAACGCATAGATGAGACAATTTAAACAAAGCTACTTTTAATATACGCTAAACAGCTAAATGCTAAGTAGTCTGCCACGCCAGCTAGCGGCTTCTCTGTTAGCCTAGCTTTGCAAAGTAGCCTCAGATTCTAGTGGATTTTGTGTTCTTTCTCCTTTAAAAATCGCATACTGCTCTGTTCAATCCTAATTTTACCTTACTTATTTCAGTAATTCCTACATCAATTGCTTTTCACTTATTAGGCACTCTGACATTATGTAATTTGCTTATCTTACTTCTTCTTTTCCTTTCGGCTTTTCCCTTCAGGGGTCGCCACAGCGAATCAATTGCCTCCATCTAATCCTGTCTTCTGCATCCTCTTCTCTCACACCAAATACCGTCATGTCCTCTTTAACCACATCCATAAATAATAATCATTTTCTTATCTTACAATAATTTTCTTATCTTACAATGCCATAAATCAGAAAAGTTGAATTTCTTTGATCATTTATTTAGCAAAAATCTAGAATTAACATGCATTAACATTTTTTTCAAGGATATTGGGAAAAACGATAATGACTCTAAATCCTCCAGATATTTAACTACTTACACTTTTAATTTGTTTCTATACATTAAATAGTTTTACAGTGCCAACAAAAGCTTTTCTCACCACTCTCTGCGCATAAAATTAAGAGATGTTTCTCCATGCTGAATGTATCTCCTACAACTCTCTCCTCTGTTCACTGTTTCTGAGCCATGCTGACTTTATTTTATTCATCCAGTAGCTTTGATTTTCTTCTCAGGCTAAAATTTTACAAAATAATTTGAAATGTGACCAAAATATTATAAAATTATTCCAAAATGATCCCAAAAATAGTCTAAAATGAACTGAAAACTTTTCAAAATTACTTGAAATTTGTCCAAAGTGACTGAAAATATGTTTAAAATAGCAGTTTTTGAGTCATTTTGGACAAATTGAGTCATTTCAGACATGCTTTTTTTATCATTTCTGACCTTTTTTGTCCAGTTCTGAGTCTCTGTTCATCATCAGTAGGAAGATGTTTCTCCATGCTGAATGTCTCTCCAACAACTCTCTCCTCTGTTCACTGTTTTCTGAGCCATGCTGACTTTATTTTATTCATCCAGTAGCTTTTGATTTTCCTCTCAGTCTTTCTGTGGAAACACTGCCTGCAGTTCAACTAAAAGCTCTTGAATTGTTGGTTACAGGTATATCTGTGTCATTTCTGCCTTCTCTCTCCTTCTTCGTGGTTTTCTGTTTCCAATCGAGGTACAAGACACACTGTGAGTCCAACAGGGAAGAAAAATGTGACGGGAGCAAATAAAAACAGGAACTGTTTGGGGGTTCAGAGGGTTCAGTCTCAAGCTCTGCTTCAGTTTGCTGCTTCTTCAGCTTTTTCCTTCAAGGTACAAACCACCATTTTCACACCTCCTGTCTAGAAGCCTTTCAGCAACGCCTTATTATTACTTCATCAGAATGTGAATGTGTCCAGAAGTTTTCCTCTCAACCTATTTTCTTATTGCCATCGATAAAGTGTCTTTTGCTGCTACATGTTACTCGATTTACTGCCCACACACATCCAAAATAAAAGTTTTCTTTATGTAAAATGGCATATTTTAGAATAATGTATAGTGCCTGGTTAGATTCTACTTATTAGTGTTTGGTGGACATCAGGAGAGGACTGAACTATACGCAACATTTGTGTGCTGTAAAATCAAATAACAGTTTAAACATGCAATAAAGTTTAGAAGAAGCAAAAGACTGATATCACAAACAACTTTTATCTAACCATCTGACACCATAAATTGTTTTATTTCCCTCTTGCATGCAGAGAAATGAGCTTAAGTGATAAAAGGAAAGGAACAAAAGATAAGTTAAGTTGCTTTTCAAGCATCTTCAGGTGAAATCATTCCTATTTATTCTTATTAATGCGGTTAATATTGATTTAATGTGTTTTCCCAACTGTGTGTGTTAACATTAAAGGAGCACTTGTGTACCTCTACAAATAGGCTAAAATGGTCAAATTCAAGATAAACCTGTATTTCTGCTGGTTCTTAGCAAAAATAGATCATTAAATTATCAATAATGACCAATCATGAGTAAAATTTGACATTTATCACGACAAAATTTGCGTCTTCATTGGTTTATGAGCCTCATAGCGACCAAATGTTTGCTAAAGTGAGCTAGCTGTTGTACCAGACGTGGGAATTCAACTTGTCTGATAGTTTCACTCTAACACATGAGATGGAAATAATCTGTAAAAGCACGAAAAGAAAACTTTCATTGTCCTCCATGCACCTCCAGGTCAGACTATTCCTATTTAATGTTGTTAATTTATTAAGTTATGTCTTTTCCACTGTTGTGTCAACACTAAAAGAGTATTTGTGTACTTCTGAAAATAGGCTAAAATGGTAAATTTGAGATAAACTTTATTTCTGCTGTTTTTTTTAATCAAAAATAGATAATTAAATTAAAGATTGTTTGAACTCCATGCACCTACAGTCAGACTATTCCTATTTAATGTGGTTAATTTAGGAATTTATGTGTTTTCCATTGTTAAATTTGAGATCAACCTTTATTTCTGCTGGTTTTTAACAAAAAATAGGTCATTAAATGATGCAAGATTGACTAAAATTAAACATTATTGTGCCAAAGTTTGCATCTAATGTTGATTAATGAGCTATCTGAAGCTGCTAAAAGTTTATTAAAGTAAGCTAGCTGTTGAATTCAACTTGTCACAGACAGAATATTTAATACCTTTAAATATATGTACACATTTGCAGTTTGGGATCAGTTTTGTTGTTTGAGTATTTAAATATTTTTCTTACAACCCAAAAAGTGCTGCAGGAAAATGGTGTTCAAGTAAGTTTATTTTGTCAACTTTAAAACTTGTATTCATAATTATAGTAATTAAGTACAAAACACAAGAAAATTCTCATTAAATAATGTGCAAAAACTCATAAAACAACTTTTTTTTTTAACGAATAATCAACTCAAAGACTTCAATTATCTACTAATCATTAAGTAACTAAAAATATTTAATACCTTTAAAGTTGCTGCAAAAAACCTCTGTTAACTTACCATTATAAATCAAATTAAATTGATTTATATACATCAGATTTAAAAAACAACCTGATTTATGAGACCAGGTAGCAAGATATTATGAACAAATTCCTTTTAAAATAATATGAAAAAACCAGTTTAAACAAATCTCTCTT